>NC_048571.1:85019795-85319795 GCF_013265735.2 Oncorhynchus mykiss
AGCGGTTTAGCCCGGTAGCGGAACGGTTTAACCTGGTTGGTTTAGCCTGGTCCCGGAGCGGTTTAGCCCGGTACCGGAACGGTTTAACCCAGTTGGTTTAGCCCGGTAGCGGAACGGTTTAACCCAGTTGGTTTAGACCGGTACCGGAACGGTTTAGCCCGGTTGGTTTAGCCCGGTTGGTTTAGCCCGGTTGGTTTAGCCCGGTAGCGGAACGGTTTAACCCAGTTGGTTTAGCCCGGTACCAGAATGGTTTAGCCCGGTTGGTTTAGCCCGGTACCAGAACGGTTTAGCCCGGTTGGTTTAGCCCGGTTGGTTTAGCCCGGTTGGTTTAGCCCCGTAGCGGAACGGTTTAACCCAGTTGGTTTAGCCCGGTACCAGAACGGTTTAGCCCGGTTGGTTTAGCCCGGTTGGTTTAGCCCGGTCTCGGAACGGTTTAGCCCGGTTGGTTTAGCCCGGTCCCGGAACGGTTTAACCCGGTTGGTTTAGCCCGGTACCGGAACGGTTTGTGTTCTTAAGCAACTACATTGCCTTCATTGTCACGCCAATGTTTGGTAATGGAATGTCAATGAGTGACAAGCAGTTGGCATGACGACGCAAACAGACTGGGACTCAGGATAATATAATGTCCTTCAAACATATGACAGTATGACTATACAAAACACCTGTACTGAAAAACAAGCAATCTGAACTGATAGTAGCTGATCAGTGGGGTCTACGCCAGTTACGTGTCAGTCACGACAGTCACACGCCAGTCACGACAGTCACACGCCAGTCACACGCCAGTCACACGCCAGTCACACGCCAGTCACACGCCAGTCACGACAGTCACACGCCAGTCACACGACAGTCACACGCCAGTCACACGACAGTCACACGCCAGTCACACGACAGTCACACGCCAGTCACACGCCAGTCACACGCCAGTCACGACAGTCACACGCCAGTCACGACAGTCACACGCCAGGTGTAACAGAGGCCCAGTAAAGACGGTGATTAAGTGTGCACCAACCACACAGTGAAGAGGAATGAGGAGGAGGAGGAGGAGGAGGAGCTATTTCCACTGAACCTTTATCCCCTTACATATCTCCAGCACTATAAATAAACACTTCCTGCCTCTGAACACGTCTCACTACTAACGACCCCAAAAGACAGGGAAATATTACAAAGTAAATATAATGGTGATTTTCCTCTTCATCTCACTCAGACTTGGACACTGAAAGATCAGTGAACAAAAACAAGATGGGTTGGATTTTTTTTATTTTTAAATAGGAATTATAAAACAGGAGGAGGAAAGGACTATTTATGGGAACATGACACTACAAAATAGACCACTTGACTGATTAGCTCCAACGTTGGATTTATTACAAAGATGTGAGTGGACTGAGGGACAGAGAGACACAGTGAGTATGGACAGACAAGAGAAGACAGACAAGAGAACAGCAGACAAGAGTAGGGGGAGAGGGAGAGAAGGAGAGAGATGAGGAGAGAGAGAAGTAGGGAGATGAGGAGAGAGAGAAGTAGGGAGATGAGGAGAGAGAGAAGTAGGGAGATGAGGAGAGAGAGAAGTAGGGAGATGAGGAGAGAGAGAAGTAGGGAGATGAGGAGAGAGAGAAGTAGGGAGATGAGGAGAGAGAGAAGTAGGGAGAGAGAGAGAAGTAGGGAGAGAGAGGAGGTTATTAGAGGTAGAGGAGGTGATAGTGGGAAAGGAGAGGACAGTGAGAAGAGAGAAGTGGGAGGATAGAGAAGAGGGAGGAGGAGACTTACTCTGCAGACTGGGAAGGTTGGTATCCTCTGGTTTGGTTTTGAGCAGATGAGGCAGCCGTGTGTACCTGTACCCAAACCCACAACCCTGTAAGAGAACAGAAACTATGGGTTAGTGAGAACAATACATGAGGTCAGGGACAAGAGAGAGAGAGAGAACCCAGACCCACAGCCCTGCAACAGAACCCACGGTGGGACAATAGTGAACTTGTGCACTGAGAAGCTAAACCAGAAGACGGCACGGTGCTGATAGAGGAGAACCAAGAACAGGCTACGTACCCTCCACAGTCGCACCAGGATCCAGTTAGTCTGAGCCCAGGGCCTCTGTTCATACGGGGCCAGCAGGTTTCTCATCATGGACACACGTCTAGGAGACAAACATACTCTTTCACATACGAGACTCTGTGATGCTTTCACATACGAGACTCTGTGATGCTTTCACATACGAGACTCTGTGATGCTTTCACATACGAGACTCGGTGATGCTTTCACATACGAGACTCGGTGATGCTTTCACATACGAGACTCTGTGATGCTTTCACATAGGACACAGCTTGCAAGACATACCTGATACAACATGAGAGAAATTATTGGCATATAGCGAAGAGGCTATTTGGTGTCTATTTTTGGTAGGTTCACAAGACCTAAAGTAGCGAATAAACACACACAAAATGCACGCACTACAATACTCACTGTTCCTCTGGGATCCTCTCCACGGCTCTGAGGGATTGTGGGTAACACACGTAACTGGCCAGAGCCTGCATGAGGGAGTCTTTGATGTCTACGGAGAGAAACACAGAACAGAACAAGATTTCAAATTCAAAATACAGGCTCTACCACACACCAACGAAGCAAGCCAGATCTAGTCAGGCTTCTCATAAAGCTAGCCAGCTTCAGTTAGCTTCACATTCCAGCTCAGGCGTCATCCGTATCCACAAACGGTGGATATTGGTCGTCCGTCTGCTGCTAACTCTAGAAGGCCTGAATCTGCACGTCCAGCACCTAAACTCTACATGTAAGAGACAATGGTGAACAACTTCAGCAAACTATGGTTGTTAGAAGTTCCATCTGTCTTCTATTCCACAGGCTCACCGTTAAGGCTCACCGTTAAGGCTCACCGTTAAGGCTCACCGTTAAGGTTCACCGTTAAGGCTCACCGTTAAGGCTCATCGTTAAGGCTCATCGTTAATGCATATCTACCTCAATGTGCCATGATGGGCATGAATATGTGCATATTTAACAGTAGAATAATAGCCCGGTGTTGATTTGCACCAGGAGCCATGATGGTCATGAATATGCGCATATTTAACAGTAGAATAATAGCCCGGTGTTGATTTGCACCAGGAGCCATGATGGTCATGAATATGCGCATATTTAACAGTAGAATAATAGCCCGGTGTTGATTTGCACCAGGAGCCATGATGGTCATGAATATGCGCATATTTAACAGTAGAATAATAGCCCGGTGTTGATTTGCACCAGGAGCCATGATGGTCATGAATATGTGCATATTTAACAGTAGAATAATAGCCCGGTGTTGATTTGCACCAGGAGCCATGATGGTCATGAATATGCGCATATTTAACAGTAGAATAATATCCCGGTGTTGATATGCACCAGGAGCCATGATGGTCATGAATATGCGCATATTTAACAGTATAATAATATCCCGGTGTTGATATGCACCAGGAGCCATGATGGTCATGAATATGCGCATATTTAACAGTAGAATAATATCCCGGTGTTGATATGCACCAGGAGCCTGCAGTCTAGTAAATCCATGTACTGTAATATACACAACCCCAAAGAAATCACATGAATAATTTGTTTAGAAAGGTCCTAAAAAATATATGTTTTAATAAATAAAAAAAAACATAATATCAAGACAATTTGTTTCAAAAGAAGACAATAGCATGTTTTGAGTTGTATTTATCTGTGCTTATCCGAGGCTATATGGCTGTGCCATGCCAACGAAATGAACAGCCAACGAAATGAACAGCCAATGAAATGAACAGCCAATGAAATTAACTTCTAAAGTTAGCAGACATTACACTCGTATACTATCCTGCCCTACAAGTCAAAACACATTTTACAGTAAGAATATAGCCCCCCCCCCCAAATAAAGGATCCCCCCCCCAAAAAAATGTCAGTAGCCAAGTGATGTACGCAATGGTCCATGGGGATTCTAGGAAAAAGTTGTATTTTGAAATAGAGCCGATCTGCACAATTTAGAGAATTACTTGGCAAGATTCATTAGAAATCGTGCCAAATAACAGGTTCATTAGAAAACAGTTCCCTTCCTTGTCAATGCATGCTGTGCTGTTCATCCGTCTCAATCTGACAATTGATAAAAATTCAAATCCAATTTATTTGTCACATACACATGGTTAGCCGATGTTAATGCGAGTGTAGCGAAATGCTTGTGCTTCTAGTTCCGACAATGCAGTAATAACCAACAAGTAATCTAGCTAACAATTCCAAAACTACTACCTTATACACACACACAAGTGTAAAGGGATAAAGAATATGTACATAAAGATATATGAATGAGTGATGGTACAGAACGGCATAGGCAAGATGCAGTAGATGGTATCGAGTACAGTATATACACATGAGATGAGTAATGTAGGGTATGTAAACCTTATATTAAGTAGCATTGTTTAAAGTGGCTAGTGATATATTGTGGCTAGTGATATATTGTGGCTAGTGATATATTGTGGCTAGTGATATATTGTGGCTAGTGATATATTGTGGCTAGTGATATATTGTGGCTAGTGATATATTGTGGCTAGTGATATAGTCACCTATCAGGTGATTTAATATCTTCTTAACTCCACATCTATTATTATGTGTGTAAAATGTGTTTAAATATAGTTTAGGTGCAGGTTGGCAGGGCCATTAGGTGTAGGTTGGCAGGGCCATTAGGTGTAGGTTGGCATGGCCATTTGGTGCAGGTTGGCAGAGCCATTAGGTGCAGGTTGGCAGGGCCATTAGGTGCAGGTTGGCAGAGCCATTAGGTGTAGGTTGGCAGGGCCATTAGGTGTAGGTTGGCAGGGCCATTAGGTGCAGGTTGGCAGGGCCATTAGGTGCAGGTTGGCAGGGCCATTAGGTGCAGGTTGGCAGGGCCATTAGGTGCAGGTTGGCAGGGCCATTAGGTGTAGGTTGGCAGGGCCATTAGGTGTAGGTTGGCAGGGCCATTAGGTGTAGGTTGGCAGGGCCATTAGGTGTAGGTTGGCAGGGCCATTAGGTGTAGGTTGGCAGGGCCATTAGGTGTAGGTTGGCAGGGCCATTAGGTGTAGGTTGGCAGGGCCATTAGGTGTAGGTTGGCAGAGCCATTAGGTGTAGGTTGGCAGGGCCATTAGGTGTAGGTTGGCAGAGCCATTAGGTGTAGGTTGGCAGGGCCATTAGGTGTAGGTTGGCATGGCCATTAGGTGTAGGTTGGCATGGCCATTAGGTGTAGGTTGGCAGAGCCATTAGGTGTAGGCTGGCAGGGCCATTAGGTGTAGGTTGGCAGAGCCATTAGGTGTAGGTTGGCATGGCCATTAGGTGCAGGTTGGCAGAGCCATTAGGTGTAGGTTGGCAGGGCCATTAGGTGTAGGTTGACAGAGCCATTAGGTGTAGGTTGGCATGGCCATTAGGTGCAGGTTGGCATGGCCATTAGGTGCAGGTTGGCATGGCCATTAGGTGTAGGTTGGCAGGGCCATTAGGTGTAGGTTGGCAGGGCCATTAGGTGTAGGTTGGCATGGCCATTTGGTGTAGGTTGGCATGGCCATTAGGTGCAGGTTGGCATGGCCATTAGGTGCAGGTTGGCATGGCCATTAGGTGCAGGTTGGCATGGCCATTAGGTGCAGGTTGGCATGGCCATTAGGTGCAGGTTGGCAGGGCCATTAGGTGCAGGTTGGCAGGGCCATTAGGTGCAGGTTGGCAGGGCCATTAGGTGCAGGTTGGCAGGGCCATTAGGTGCAGGTTGGCAGGGCCATTAGGTGCAGGTTGGCAGGGCCATTAGGTGCAGGTTGGCAGGGCCATTAGGTGCAGGTTGGCATGGCCATTAGGTGTAGGTTGGCAGGGCCATTTGGTGTAGGTTGGCAGGGCCATTAGGTGCAGGTTGGCATGGCCATTAGGTGCAGGTTGGCAGGGCCATTAGGTGCAGGTTGGCAGGGCCATTAGGTGCAGGTTGGCAGGGCCATTAGGTGCAGGTTGGCATGGCCATTAGGTGCAGGTTGGCATGGCCATTAGGTGCAGGTTGGCATGGCCATTAGGTGCAGGTTGGCATGGCCATTAGGTGCAGGTTGGCATGGCCATTTGGTGTAGGTTGGCAGGGCCATTCGGTGTAGGTTGGCAGGGCCATTAGGTGTAGGTTGGCAGGGCCATTAGGTGCAGGTTGGCAGGGCCATTTGGTGTAGTTTTTTACTGCTATAGCCCAAATAAATCCATTGAATAACAAAATTCATAAAATGTAATCAGAAAACTACCTTCATACTTGCAGTCGTTTGTATAGGTCACCTTGACGAGCACCGGGTGTCGCACAGCATAACGGTCATATTAGTTTGGAGTCCATTCGGATGCTACAGACGTCTCACGGTCTTGACAAAAGTCGCTGTAGCTCGGTCACCTTCCACCGCAGATGCGTTAGGCAGATATAAGCCGATGCAGTCCATGATATGTCTATTTAAACTGACTTTTTTATTATGTTACTTATATTGATGCGCGGGTGTCCATTGACTTAAGAATCACACGTGTGAATTACACGTGTAATGTGATGTGTAACGTACTTTAACACAAACAAATATTTGATTTAAATACAACATTTAAATCAGTTGTCTTCCTCAGATGATGCAATCTTAGCGAGGATCTGATTTCATTGGTCCTCAACTCGTGGCTCAGACACTTCATTTCAGGGTAAATAGAGTTAGCCTGCCCCGGAGCAGGTTAGTTCTGAAGGATAAGTTGACATAGAAATTTACCTGGCTACAAAAAGGTGAGCCACTTTCGTGGTACTGGTTCTCAAATTGAACTCAGAGTTCACCAAATTTAGCGAGCCGACTCCTCAAACATGCGACGTAGTATACCCCTCAACATTGACCACGTTGTTATTTAAGGAATATTCATTGCAGTGCCTCGTTGTGCAGTGCCTCGTTGCACTCCTTTGTTTTGGTCCTATTTCCTGAGCCAATCTAGATTCGTTGTACGTCCTGAGACCGAGAGAAGTAGGCAGGTAAATGCATTGAGCTCCAACTGTGCTGCTACTCAGGTGTATGTGAGTCAATATGTGTTGTTGAATAGCTAAACGGGTTTAAAGCTACAGTCTGGCATCTGGGTATCTTTTAAAATGGTCAGCTATATAACATAACGTAATGGGTCGGGCTGGTTTTGATGAAAATTGTATCCTCGAATGTAGCTTTAAAGAATACCTGCCCTTAATAAGCAAGTAACGGCTTTGAAAACGTCTGGTTGCATCGATATGAGTCAGAAACATTCATTGAAGTGTTTAAGTTCGACTACAGAGTAAATAGGACAATGTTGGTCATGAAATCAGTCTCGTCTAAAACGGAGTACATGACAAGTTAATGAAGCCTTGGGTTTGTATTACAACGTCAACAAATCATGCTCCCTTTATGCCAAGCTCCACCTACAAATCTCGCCCCTCCGCCCTCTTCGCTTCCCTTCATGGACTGGGAGGGGGCTCTGTTGTTTTCTCACCCCTTCATGTTCAAAGGATCACGAGTCCTATACGGATTGACCATGCCTCCACAACCAAGGTTCTGTAGTTTCCCAGCCCTGAGGAGTATTTCTGTCTGTCATAAAGGACTTTTGTTCTGGGGGGGGGGGGGGGGGGGGGGACTCATTCTGATTGGCTGAGCCTGGCTCTCCAGTGGGTGTAAATGGCTGCTGAGTGGATAGGTCCAGCCATGGCTGCATCCCTGCCCAGTCATGTGAAATCAACTGAATGTCTTTCGGGTTGAGTGGTTTCCTTATATGAACTGTAACTCAGTAAATTCTTAGAAATTGTTGCATGTTGATTGTATATTTTTGATCGGTATACTTAGCAGTCTTACAGCTTGGGGGTACAAGCTTTTCAGGGCATTGTTGGTTCCAGACTTGGTGCATAGGGACCGCTTGCCGTGCAGTAGAAGAGAGAACAGTCTATGACTTGGGTGGCTCGAGTTAGACAGTTTCTTTTACTTTTTACCCCCTTTTTCGTGGTAGTTACAGTCGTGTCTTGTCGCCGTAACTCCCGGGAGAGGCGAAGGTCGAGAGCCATACGTCCTTCCGAAACACAACCCAACCAAGTCGCACTGCTTCTTGACACAATGCCCACTTAACCCGTAAGCCAGCCGCACCAATGGGTTAAGAGTCAGCGTGGTGGGTGTGTTGTTGCCTACCCTCACCACCTGGGGGCGGCCCGTCAGGAAGTCCAGTATCCAGTTGCAGAGGGAGGTGTTTAGTCCCCAGGGTCCTTATCTTAGTGATGAGCTTTGAGGGCTTGAACGCTGAGCTGTAGTCAATGAACAGCATTCTCACATAGGTGTTCCTTTTGTCCAGGTGGGAAAGGGCAGTGTGATTTGCAATAGAGATTATATTACCTGTGGATCTGTTTGGGCTGTATATGAATTGGAGTGGATACTCCAAGGTAAGGTATCCTACAAGCCTGCCTCTACAGCACCGTCTCTTCCTCCTTCCAGTGTCAGGTATCCTACAAGCCTGCCTCTACAGCACCGTCTCCTCCTCCTTCCAGTGTCAGGTATCCTACAAGCCTGCCTCTACAGCACCGTCTCTTCCTCCTTCCAGTGTCAGGTATCCTACAATCCTGCCTCTACAGCACCGTCTCCTCCTCCTTCCAGTGTCAGGTATCCTACAAGCCTGCCTCTACAGCACCGTCTCCTCCTCCTTCCAGTGTCAGGTATCCTACAAGCCTGCCTCTACAGCACAGTCTCCTCCTCCTTCCAGTGTCAGGTATCCTACAAGCCTGCCTCTACAGCACCGTCTCCTCCTCCTTCCAGTGTCAGGTATCCTACAATCCTGCCTCTACAGCACCGTCTCCTCCTTCCAGTGTCAGGTATCCTACAATCCTGCCTCTACAGCACCGTCTCCTCCTCCTTCCAGTGTCAGGTATCCTACAATCCTGCCTCTATAGCACAATCTCCTCCTCCTTCCAGTGTCAGGTATCCTACAATCCTGCCTCTACAGCACCGTCTACTCCTTCGAGTGTCAGGTATCCTACAATCCTGCCTCTACAGCACCGTCTCCTCCTCCTTCCAGTGTCAGGTATCCTACAATCCTGCCTCTATAGCACAATCTCCTCCTCCTTCCAGTGTCAGGTATCCTACAATCCTGCCTCTATAGCACCATCTCCTCCTCCTTCCAGTGTCAGGTATCCTACAATCCTGCCTCTACAGCACCGTCTACTCCTTCGAGTGTCAGGTATCCTACAAGCCTGCCTCTACAGCACCGTCTACTCCTCTTTCCAGTGTCAGGTTTCCTACAATCCTGCCTCTATAGCACCGTCAACTCCTCCTTCCAGTGTCAGGGATTTGAGACGTGGAGGAGGCCGTAGGAGGGCGACAACCCAGCAGCAGGACCTCTACCTCCGCCTTTGTGCAAGGGGGAGCACTGCCAGAGCCCTGCAAAACGACCTCCATCAGGCCACAAATATGCATGTGTCTGCTCAAATGGTCAGAAACAGACTGCATGAGGGTGGAATGAGGGCCCGAAGTCCACAGGTGGGGGTTGTGCTTACAGCCCAACACCGTGCAGGACGTTTGGCATTTGCCAGAGAACACCAAGATTGGCAAATTCGCCACTGGCGCCCTGTGCTCTTCACAGATGAAAGCAGGCTCACACTGAGCACATGTGACAGACGTGACAGAGTCTGGAGACGCTGTGGAGAACGTTCTGCTGCCTGCAACATCCTCCAGCATGACCGGTTTGGCGGTGGGTCAGTCATGGTGAGGGGTGTCATTTCTTTGGGGGGCCGCAGAGCCCTCCATGTGCTCGCCAGAGGTAGCCTGACTGCCATTAGGTACCGAGATGAGATCCTCAGACCCCTTGTGAGACCATATGCTGGTGCGGTTGGCCCTGGGTTCCTCCTATTGCAAGACAGTGCTAGACCTCATGTGGCTGGAGTGTGTCAGCAGTTCCTGCAAGAGGAAGGCATTGATGCTATGGACTGGCCCGCCCGTTCCCCAGACCTGAATCCAATTGAGCACATCTGGGACATCATGCCTCGCTCCATCCACCAACGCCACGTTGCACCACAGACTGTCCAGGAGTTGGTGGATGCTTTAGTCCAGGTCTGGGAGGAGATCCCTCAGGAGACCATCTGCCACCATCCGTCATCAGGAGCATGCCCAGGCATTGTAGGGAGGTCATACAGGCACGTGGAGGCCACACACACTGAGTGTGAGTCTCATTTTGACTTGTTTTAAGGACATTACATCAAAGTTGGATCAGCCTGTAGTGTGGTTTTCCACTTTAATTTTGAGTGCGACTCCAAATCCAGACCTCCATGGGTTGATAAATTTGATTTCCATTGATATTTTTTGTGTGATTTTGTTGTCAGCACATTCAACTATGTAAAGAAAAAAGTATTTAATAAGAATATTTCATTCATTCAGATCTAGGATGTGTTATTTTAGTGTTCCCTTTATTTTTTTGAGCAGTGTAGTTATTGAGCTCAACCTGCAGGAGGTTTGTTAGTTGTGATTGAGTGAAGAGGAAACCGCTGTGGGCGAGGTTCTGACAGAGGGGTGTGTCTTGGTGGTGGCAAGGACACACCCACATCAAACCACACCCCCAAGCCAACTCTCGTTTGGCTTCGGTCACGGCCGCCAGCAAGCCAAAAAAAAAACATGGACAAATCAGTGGATGCGGTTCCCCTTTAAGAAGAGCTAACTGAACTGGATCAGAACCAAAACGATGTGGTTCCCCTTTAAGAAGAGCTAACTGAACTGGATCAGAACCAAAACGATGCGGTTCCCCTTTAAGAAGAGCTAACTGAACTGGATCAGAACCAAAACGATAACAGTCAGAACCCTGAGAACTGAACAAGGCTTCCTCACTCGTCTGATGTATAAAAAACCCATCTGAGACAACGAGATATGAGGATCTCATTCTAAAACGAAGCCAAAACAAACATGACGGAACATAAATAAGAAGAATGTATCCAGTCACCGTGACAACAAGCAGAGAGTCACACAACGCTGAGCCCGGAGAAGAAACAAACACACTGGCTGAGTTCCAAATGGCACCCTATTCCCTATTTAGTACACTACTTTTGACCAGGTCCCTTGTGATTTTGATCTAAAGTAGTGCCCTATATAGAAAAAAGGGTGCCATTTGTTACACACAGAGTGTGACAATGATAATTAACACTGATGCTTTTATATGGACATAAATGTGGATTTGTTATGTGCTGTATATAAACACTAAGATGTGTATCTAAGACATGACTGATATCTTATGAATAGAGTTAGATTAGGATTCGTCTGAAATGGCACACTTCACTATATAGTGCACTACTTTTGAAGGGAGCCATTTGGGACAAGGGTGAATTTGGGACTCATACTAAGTGTATCCTGAGGTGACTTGACAGAGTTAGACTACTCTCAGTGTCACACCAGGCAAGCATGAAGGATACAAAACATTATTCAAAATGAATACTGAAATCACACCTGGGTTTTAAATACTATTTGACAAAAAAAAAAAAATCCTGTCCTTTTATCTGGGCTTGATTAGGTGTAACTGGCTTAATGGACCAATAGAATAGTCCCAAACGTACAAACCCCACTCATCTGACACTCTAGGCAAGTAGAAAAAAAACAAAGTATTTGAAAGATGTCAAATAGTAATTGAACCCACCCAGGGTCTGCTGAACACTAAATCTGAAAACCTTCTCTCATAATAGTAACACAATAACAAACCATTCACCTTTAACAAAAAATAATCTTTCTAAGAAAAACAACACTTGAAAGCAATTCCTTTAAATAGGATTCTAAAACACGAGTCACCAGCATTGTGTATGGAGGACAAGGAAAAACACAGACATTTCCTTTCTTTTACTCTGTCTGCCTGGAGCTCAACACAGACCTGTCTGCCTGGAGCTCAACACAGACCTGTCTGCCTGGAGCTCAACACAGACCTGTCTGCCTGGAGCTCAACACAGACCTGTCTGCCTGGAGCTCAACACAGACCTGTCTGCCTGGAGCTCAACACAGACCTGTCTGCCTGGAGCTCAACACAGACCTGTCTGCCTGGAGCTCAACACAGACATGTCCTTTCTTTTACTCTGACTGCCTGGAGCTCAATTGTAAAAACTTGTAATTATCCATTCATAGTTAGAAATTAATCCTGGCGAAAAATAGCAGTACCGGAGGCTATATTAAGTCTACGTTTCCCATTAAAATAGCTTGTAACAGATGACTCTGTCCTCTTGTGTTACCGAGTAGCTTTGTCCTGCAGCTCCAGGTAATAGCAGAGACAGATATGTGTGGGAACCATAGGGCTAGGGTTCAAAAGCACTGCACTACGTAGGGAATCGGGTGCCATTTGGGATGTTGCCAGGGTGAGTAATTCACATTGCTGCTCTACAGATGAATGTGTCTACTACAGTATGTAGTTGGGCGGGATCCTTCTTAAACAAGTTCGCTAATAAACAGGAAGTACAGTATGTTGTTGGAGGTATCCTTCTTAAACCAGTTGGCTAATAAACAGGAAGTACAGTATGTAGTTGGAGGGATTCCTCTTAAACCAGTTAGCTAATAAACAGGAAGTACAGTATGTTGTCTCTCAGGTATCCTTCTTAAACCAGTTAGCTTATAAACAGGAAGTACAGTATGTTGTCTCTCAGGTATCCTTCTTAAACCAGTTAGCTTATAAACAGGAAGTACAGTATGTTGTCTCTCAGGTATCCTTCTTAAACCAGTTAGCTAATAAACAGGAAGTACAGTATGTTGTCTCTCAGGTATCCTTCTTAAACCAGTTAGCTTATAAACAGGAAGTACAGTATGTTGTCTCTCAGGTATCCTTCTTAAACCAGTTAGCTTATAAACAGGAAGTACAGTATGTTGTCTCTCAGGTATCCTTCTTAAACCAGTCAGCTAATAAACAGGAAGTACAGTATGTAGTTGGAGGGATTCCTCTTAAACAGAAATAAATGAGGCTTTAGGTGAGGCGCTGACTAACGGAAGACCAACTACACAGGTGAAAACCAGAACTCACTCTTCTTATCCCTTCCTTGTTGTGCATTGATGAATAGAGCCAGGCATTTTGACGCGAGCAGGCAGAACTCCAGGGCTTAGTAACTCAGAACCCAGATTTCTTCATGGTCAGGTCGATTCTCTTCAGTGACGTGGTTCAGGTATAACGCCGGGCCCCTACTAGTAAATGCCAGTGATGCATCATTCGGTTTATAATATGATGGCTATCTGTAATTGCTTCCACTCACCTGTTCCAACGATGCGCGGGTCTGCAAAGTGCTTAGCGAGGATAGCAGCGAGTTGAGTGAGGGTGTCCTCGTAGCCTGGGGAAAAGACAACAGTCAACAAACATCTCCGGGTCGTTGTATTTCTGCATGCTCTTTAGGGCTCTAAGCCGGGTCGCTGTATTTCTGAATGCTCTTTAGGGCTCTAAGCCGGGTCGCTGTATTTCTGAATGCTCCTTAGGGCTCTAAGCCGGGTCGCTGTATTTCTGAATGCTCTTTAGGGCTCTAAGCCGGGTCGCTGTATTTCTGAATGCTCTTTAGGGCTCTAAGCCGGGTCGCTGTATTTCTGAATGCTCTTTAGGGCTCTAAGCCGGGTCGCTGTATTTCTGAATGCTCCTTAGGGTTCCTGTACAAGCATTTCCTGATAACTGCAGATGTGAAAATGTACCCAAATAAAATATGATCAATAAAATAATAGTGATTGTGTCAACAGGCAGGAGGAGATATTACCGGCACGAGATCACAACCTTTAATGTGTATGCAAATTCAGTTATCACAACTAAAAACGGCTAAAAAGGGTCAGTTAAAGAGCAGTTCAATTCCTAAACTATCATCTGCACGGCATCTGTAGTCTTTAATAGAGGCTCTGGACAAACGTCATGAAATATAATGGAATGGGGCTGCAGCCTTTAGTGTGTTGTGGTCACCTGACAAAGTAGCTGTTCATGGCCATAAAACACAGCCTTAAAAAGCGGGCGGGCGGGCGGGCGGGCGGGCGGGCGGGCGTTTACCTGGCAGTTGGTCCATGCAGTTGGAGGGGCTGAAGTAGTTCTTCAGAGAGCTATAGCTGTTCATGGCCACGTTGAGGTAGAACTCTGGGGCGAAGGCGAACAACGTTCCTGTGTTGTCAGCGTGCTGGATGGTGAGTATACACACCCTCAGTAGCCAGTACACATCCAGCATCTTATCCTGGAACACAGAGTTATATGTTTTAAACAAGCAAAACAACACCTTCAGTATAGTAGAAGTAGTAATTCATGTTGCTTTTCTTGGACAAGCAAAACAACACCTTCAGTATAGTAGAAGTAGTAATTCATGTAGCTTTTCTTGGACAAGCAAAACAACACCTTCAGTATAGTAGTAGTAGTAATTCATGTAGCTTTTCTTGGACAAGCAAAACAACACCTTCAGTATAGTAGAAGTAGTAATTCATGTTGCTTTTCTTGGACAAGCAAAACAACACCTTCAGTATAGTAGAAGTAGTAATTCATGTAGCTTTTCTTGGACAAGCAGAACAACAAAGACTGGGTTCACAGGATGTTTTTTTACATTTTTGTTTCAATGTCCCTCAGTTGAGGATGTTGGTCCCCTTTTTCATTCAAGTCGGACTATGAATGAGAAGAAACTCCAGCACACTAGTAGCCTTGATGCTTTCAGTCTGAATAGATCAGGGCTGAAATGTGCTGGGTACAGTCCCTTTCCTACCTGACAGTAGATGTGCTGGGTAGCCTCTCCTTCCTACCTGACAGTAGATGTGCTGGGTACAGTCTCTTACCTACCTGACAGTAGATGTGCTGGGTACAGTCTCTTACCTACCTGACAGTAGATGTGCTGGGTACAGTCTCTTTCCTACCTGACAGTAGATGTGCTGGGTACAGTCTCTTCCCTACCTGACAGTAGATGTGCTGGGTACAGTCTCTTTCCTACCTGACAGTAGATGTGCTGGGTACAGTCTCTTACCTACCTGACAGTAGATGTGCTGGGTACAGTCTCTTACCTACCTGACAGTAGATGTGCTGGGTACAGTCTCTTTCCTACCTGACAGTAGATGTGCTGGGTACAGTCTCTTCCCTACCTGACAGTAGATGTGCTGGGTACAGTCTCTTTCCTACCTGACAGTAGATGTGCTGGGTACAGTCTCTTACCTACCTGACAGTAGATGTGCTGGGTAGCCTCTCTTTCCTACCTGACAGTAGATGTGCTGGGTAGCGTCTTTTTCCTACCTGACAGTAGATGTGCTGGGTACAGTCTCTTTCCTACCTGACAGTAGATGTGCTGGGTAGTCTCTTTCCTACCTGACAGTAGATGTGCTGGGTACAGTCTCTTTCCTACCTGACAGTAGATGTGCTGGGTACAGTCTCTTTCCTACCTGACAGTAGATGTGGTGGGTAGTCTCTTTCCTACCTGACAGTAGATGTTCTGGGTACAGTCTCTTACCTACCTGACAGTAGATGTGCTGGGTACAGTCTCTTTCCTACCTGACAGTAGATGTGCTGGGTACAGTCTCTTACCTACCTGACAGTAGATGTGCTGGGTACAGTCTCTTACCTACCTGACAGTAGATGTGCTGGGTACAGTCTCTTTCCTACCTGACAGTAGATGTGCTGGGTACAGTCTCTTTCCTACCTGACAGTAGATGTGCTGGGTACAGTCTCTTCCCTACCTGACAGTAGATGTGCTGGGTACAGTCTCTTACCTACCTGACAGTAGATGTGCTGGGTACAGTCTCTTACCTACCTGACAGTAGATGTGCTGGGTAGCCTCTCTTTCCTACCTGACAGTAGATGTGCTGGGTACAGTCTCTTTCCTACCTGACAGTAGATGTGCTGGGTACAGTCTCTTTCCTACCTGACAGTAGATGTGCTGGGTACAGTCTCTTTCCTACCTGACAGTAGATGTGCTGGGTACAGTCTCTTACCTACCTGACAGTAGATGTGCTGGGTACAGTCTCTTACCTACCTGACAGTAGATGTGCTGGGTACAGTCTCTTACCTACCTGACAGTAGATGTGCTGGGTACAGTCTCTTACCTACCTGACAGTAGATGTGCTGGGTAGCCTCTCTTTCCTACCTGACAGTAGATGTGCTGGGTACAGTCTCTTACCTACCTGACAGTAGATGTGCTGGGTAGCCTCTCTTTCCTACCTGACAGTAGATGTGCTGGGTACAGTCTCTTACCTACCTGACAGTAGATGTGCTGGGTACAGTCTCTTACCTACCTGACAGTAGATGTGCTGGGTACAGTCTCTTTCCTACCTGACAGTAGATGTGCTGGGTAGCCTCTCTTTCCTACCTGACAGTAGATGTGCTGGGTACCGTCTCTTTCCTACCTGACAGTAGATGTGCTGGGTACAGTCTCTTTCCTACCTGACAGTAGATGTGCTGGGTACAGTCTCTTCCCTCCCTGACAGTAGATGTGCTGGGTACAGTCTCTTTCCTACCTGACAGTAGATGTGCTGGGTACAGTCTCTTACCTACCTGACAGTAGATGTGCTGGGTACAGTCTCTTTCCTACCTGACAGTAGATGTGCTGGGTACAGTCTCTTACCTACCTGACAGTAGATGTGCTGGGTACAGTCTCTTCCCTACCTGACAGTAGATGTGCTGGGTACAGTCTCTTCCCTACCTGACAGTAGATGTGCTGGGTACAGTCTCTTACCTACCTGACAGTAGATGTGCTGGGTACAGTCTCTTTCCTACCTGACAGTAGATGTGCTGGGTACAGTCTCTTCCCTACCTGACAGTAGATGTGCTGGGTACCGTCTCTTTCCTACCTGACAGTAGATGTGCTGGGTACAGTCTCTTTCCTACCTTACAGTAGATGGTAGCGTTGATCCAGGCCAGTCTCCTACTCAGGTGATTCAGCTTCTCAGCAAATACCTTCTGGCTCTTCTGCAGCTCCTCCAAGATGTCTGGTCTCTAACATAGACAAGACAAGTTGTATAACACAAATAACATGTCTAGTAAAAAAAAATATATATATATTTATTCAACTTCAATAACGCTGTTCATCGCCGAAAGCAATCTAAGAAACAAAAGACTGTTCATTCAGACCTTTGTCGTACACATAAAGCCCAGCCCTAACCACTGGTCATGTTTCCTACTAAGAGAACAATATCACAGAACCCTTTAAATAGAAATAAGAACTGCCACACTGGTGTCAGATCTACATATCATGACTATTATACTAAACATGCTAGAAAATAACATTACACTAATGCAACTATTAGGTTGTACAATAATATAAATGGATTTGTGTAGTTTATACTACTATTATACCAGTACTATTATACCAGTACTATTATAGAGTACCTATTACATTAAAACATGGGGCGGCAGCCTAGTGGTTAGAGCGTTGGACTGGTAACCGGAAGGTTGCAAGTTCAAACCCCCGAGCTGACAAGGTACAATCTGTCTTTCTGCCCCTGAACAGGCAGTTAACCCACTGTTCCCAGGCCGTCATTGAAAATAAGAATTTGTTCTTAACTGACTTGCCTAGTTAAATAAAGGTAAAAAAAAACAAAACAATTAGCAGTACTATTAAATACTACATTATATACTGACTATGATTAAGGCCCAGTGTTTTTTGGTTGATCGTGTCACATGACCTGAATTTTACCCTCTATTTAAAAGCCTTTTTTTTACAGAAATTAGAATTGAACCAAAATATGCAAGTTGACTGAAAAAAACATTAAAATAAAAAAAGGTTAGAAATCACGTGACAAAACACACGCCCCTAACTACGATACATAACAGAGTGATACCACGCACAGTGTATTTAGTCTGCTGGGCCCAGAATGATACCACGCACAGTGTATTTAGTCTGCTGGGCCCAGAATGATACCACAGACAGTGTATTTAGTCTGCTGGGCACAGAATGATACCACAGACAGTGTATTTAGTCTGCTGGGCCCAGAATGATAACACAGACAGTGTATTTAGTCTGCTGGGCACAGAATGATAACACAGACAGTGTATTTAGTCTGCTGGGCCCAGATTGATGATAACACAGACAGTGTATTTAGTCTGCTGGGCCCAGATTGATGATAACACAGACAGTGTATTTAGTCTGCTGGGCCCAGATTGATGATAACACAGACAGTGTATTTAGTCTGCTGGGCCCAGATTGATGATAACACAGACAGTGTATTTAGTCTGCTGGGCCCAGATTGATGATAACACAGACAGTGTATTTAGTCTGCTGGGCCCAGAATGATTACACAGACAGTGTATTTCGTCTGCTGGGCCCAGATTGATAACACAGACAGTGTATTTAGTCTGCGGGGCCCAGATTGATAACACGGACAGTATTTCGTCTGCTGGGCCCAGATTGATAACACAGACAGTGTATTTCGTCTGCTGGGCCCAGATTGATAACACAGTGTATTTAGTCTGCTGGGGCAACGTGCTCTTTTCCTCGGTGTCCTTCAGAACAACAGCATATTCATGTACAATTATACTATTAAACTATTATACTAGTTAGATAAATTGATGATAATAGGTAGTATTATTTGTATTCTTCTGGTTGGGCAACGTGCCATCTTCTCCTCTATGATACTAAACAGACTGATAATAGCTCTATCACAGATGTATAACAGTGAGTGGTGTGCATTTACTCTTGCTGGGCAGCGTGCTATCTTCTCCTCAGTGTCCTTCAGAGCCACAGCGTATTCATGGACGTCATCTGACACCACCACCATCTGTAGGGAAAGGTGTGGTACACAGATTAGTGATATATACAGAGCGTTCGGGAAGTATAGAGAACCCATGATGTTCTCCACATTTTGTTTCGTTACAGCCTTATGTTATAAAATGGATTCCCCCTTAATCTATACACAATACCTCATAGCGACAAAGCAAAAACAGGTTTAGACATTTTTTTCTAATGCACTACAAAAAAAAAAAGACAAAAAAAAACTGAAATTTAATTTTTTACATAACTTTTCAGACCTTTTACTCAGAACTTTGTTGAAGCACCTTTGACAGCGATTACTGCCTCGAGTCTTCTTGAGTATGACGCTGCAAGCTTGGCACACCTGTATTTATTTAATCAATTTTAGAATAAGGCTGTAACCTAACAAAATGTGGAAAAAGGCGAAGGGCTCTGAATACTTTCCAAATGCAATGTACATCGACACAGTTAGGTGAATTCTTCTTAAATCACCATGTTAGCACAGAACAGGAAATGGACATTACATATTCACTGTTTATCTTTAATTATTGTAGTATTTATTTATTATAATTTAATACTTCTAAAAAAAAATATGATTCATTATATAAAGTTTCAGATCATGCGTGACAATACAGCTCAATATATAATTTCTATAAAGCCAATCACATAGTCCTCTAACATTGAAAACTCCAGGCTAAAACAAACCTAAAGCACACCTCAAATACTGTCAAGTGTGTGGTGAAAGTATTTGACATTTATATTTTGACTCCAGTCTGGTGCTGTCGTCAACTCCTCTAACCTCCTCTAACTGTGGCATGGCATTCATGTCCGCAGGGTATTCCTACAGGGATGAAGACTACAGTCAATATAGAGTAGAAGAAGTCCCACACCAGACCAGAGACAGGCCACAACAGGCAAAGCACAATTCCGATATTTTGACACTATTTGTTTTCCTGACCAATCAAAATCATATAATTTTGAAAACCACACCCCTCAAGATTCGGAGGGTTGGAACTGCGGACGCCAGAGCCCCTTGATGAGAGAGCATAGTATACAAGGAAATACTCAAAGCTGCTAATGAGAACCTTGACAACCTTGTACCGAGCCGGGATATGGATTCTGGTGGGGTGCCCCCCAAATCTCTCCATTTCAGCCCTTCTTTTTTTTTGTTGCTCAGTCTTGCAGGCCTTCTCATACAGCTGCAACTGTATATACATTCGTAAATCAAGACCTTTCTTGAGTTGAGCTCCGAGACGGTGCAGCTTTTGAGAATCTATGGTTGCTGTGTGAGGAAAGGGTTGAGTGTGTGTTGCAGTGCATCTCCTCCTCATGGACTGCACCAGATTTGCCAGTTCTTGCTGTGAGATGTTACCCCACTCTTCCACCAAGGCACCTGCAAGTTCCCGGACATTTCTGGGGGGGAATGGCCCTAGCCCTCACCCTCCGATCCAACAGGTCCCAGACGTGCTCAATGGGATTGAGGTCCGGACTCTTCGCTGGCCATGGCAGAACACTGACATTCCTGTCTTGCAGGAAATCACACACAGAACGAGCAGTATGGCTGGTGGCATTGTCATGCTGGAGGGTCATGTCAGGATGAGCCTGCAGGAAGGGTACCACATGAGGGAGGAGGATGTCTTCCCTGTAACGCACAGCGTTTAGATTGCCTGCAATGACAACAAGCTCAGTCTGATGATGCTGTGACACACCGCCCCAGACCATGACGGACCCTCTACCTCCAACTTGATGGAGTACAGGCCGGCCTCGGTCTAATCCGGGGAAAAGAGCGAGTGCACAACTGCAACTTGTCAGTGAATATCACTTTTTGCCAGTCCTGTCTGGTCCAGCAACGGTGGGTTTGTGTCCATAGGCGACGTTGTTGCCGGTGATGTCTGGTGAGGACCTGCCTTACAACAGTAAGTGACCTAAGTTTTCATACCTGTGACCTTAATTGACTACCGTCTGTAAGCTGTTAGTGCCTTAACGACCGTTCCACAGGTGCATGTTCATTAATTGTTTATGGTTCATTGAACAAGCATGGGAAACAGTGTTTAAACACTTTACAATGAAGATCTGTGAAGTTATTTGGATTTTTACAAATTATCTTTAAAAAGACAGGGTCCTGAAAAGGGGACGTTTCTTTTTTTGCTGAGTTTATATAGGCAATAGGGTCACATTTAGGACAAGGCCAAGAGCAGAAAGACAAGTCAGCGGCAGAAATAACCTTCCCTTTTAACGTTGATAGATCGTCAACTTGTAAAGAAGAGAACCATTCTGAGGCAGGAAATTACACAAGACACTTTCATACCTATGCTGGTCCCAAAAGTAATGCGCCATACGGGGAAAAGGGCGAGTGCGCCATACGGGGAAAAGGGCGAGTGCGCCATACAGGGATTAGGGCGAGTAACACCATACAGGGATAAGGGCGAGTGCACCATACAGGGATAAGGGCGAGTAACACCATACAGGGATAAGGGCGAGTAACACCATACAGGGATTAGGGCGAGTAACACCATACAGGGATTAGGGCGAGTAACACCATACAGGGATTAGGGCGAGTGCACCATACAGGGATAAGGGCGAGTGCACCATACAGGGATAAGGGCGAGTACACCATACAGGGATAAGGGCGAGTGCGCCATACAGGGATTAGGGCGAGTGCGCCATACAGGGAAAAGGGCGAGTAACACCATACAGGGATAAGGGCGAGTGCGCCATACAGGGATTAGGGCGAGTGCACCATACAGGGATAAGGGCGAGTGCACCATACAGGGATAAGGGCGAGTGCGCCATACAGGGATAAGGGCGAGTGCGCCATACAGGGATTAGGGCGCGTGCGCCATACAGGGAAAAGGGCGCGTGCGCCATACAGGGAAAAGGGCGCGTGCGCCATACAGGGAAAAGGGCGAGTGCGCCATACAGGGATAAGGGCGAGTGCACTATACAGGGATAAGGGTGAGTGCACTATACAGGGAAAAGGGCGAGTGCACTATACAGGGATAAGGGCGAGTGCACTATACAGGGATAAGGGCGAGTGCACTATACAGGGATAAGGGCGAGTGCACTATACAGGGAAAAGGGCGAGTGCACTATACAGGGATAAGGGCGAGTGCACTATACAGGGATAAGGGCGAGTGCACTATACAGGGAAAAGGGCGAGTGCACTATACAGGGATAAGGGCGAGTGCACTATACAGGGAAAAGGGCGAGTGCACTATACAGGGATAAGGGCGAGTGCACTATACAGGGATAAGGGCGAGTGCACTATACAGGGAAAAGGGCGAGTGCACTATACAGGGAAAAGGGCGAGTGCACTATACAGGGAAAAGGGCGAGTGCACTATACAGGGAAAAGGGCGAGTGCACTATACAGGGAAAAGGGCGAGTGCACTATACAGGGAAAAGGGCGAGTGCACTATACAGGGAAAAGGGCGAGTGCACTATACAGGGAAAAGGGCGAGTGCACTATACAGGGAAAAGGGCGAGTGCACTATACAGGGAAAAGGGCGAGTGCACTATACAGGGATAAGGGCGAGTGCACTATACAGGGATAAGGGCGAGTGCACTATACAGGGATAAGGGCGAGTGCACTATACAGGGATAAGGGCGAGTGCACTATACAGGGAAAAGGGCGAGTGCACTATACAGGGAAAAGGGCGAGTGCACTATACAGGGAAAAGGGCGAGTGCACTATACAGGGATAAGGGCGAGTGCACTATACAGGGATAAGGGCGAGTGCACTATACAGGGATAAGGGCGAGTGCACTATACAGGGATAAGGGCGAGTGCACTATACAGGGAAAAGGGCGAGTGCACTATACAGGGATAAGGGCGAGTGCACCATACAGGGATAAGGGCGAGTGCACTATACAGGGATTAGGGCGCCATTTGAGACACATCCGGTGCCAAAACCTTCTTTAGTTAAAGGACAAAGGAGTTATCACGAAGTGAAGGGAGGAATGACCAGACAGGCTGGTATGACGACAACTAACCGTTATCTAAAGGACTCTCAGTCCAAGACTAACATATCCTGCTCAACCGTGTTCGTCCCAAATGGTACCCTATTTAGTGCACTACGTTATAGGGTTCAGGTCTAAAGTAAATTGGACAAAAAAATCATGAAAAAGGGTGTCAATTGGAACAAATCCCAAATATAAAACTTTAAAGGAGAAAGACAGTCCAGCACACTGCCAATATAAAAGCTGTTAAAGACAGATGCTTAAAGGCTTTAATGGAACCAGGGATATTGGCAACTGCAGTGCCAGATATACTTTTATCAAATGATCAGACAATAACAGGCGATACTAGAAGGGTGATTGTCCAAGGTCTTGTACCTATATGTCCGTCCGTCCGTCCGTCCGTCCGTCCGTCCGTCCGTCCGTCCGTCCGTCCGTCCGTCTGTCTGTCTGTGTGTCTGTCTGTGTGTCTGTCTGTGTCTGTCTGTCTGTCTGTCTGTCTGTCTGTCTGTCTGTCTGTCTGTGTCTGTGTCTGTGTCTGTGTCTGTGCGTAATGTGGAGGAAGACAGGCAGAGCTGGCATTGACAAAGCAGACCTATGACATATGTGCCCTTAGTATTTTTTTTAAATGCTTTGATCCTTTCTGACAATGAGAGGAAAGAAGAGCTTAAATTACATCTATTTGGTTTGGGAACATGGGAACTCACTCCTGAAGAACGAGACAGGAACGTGGTACAGCAGACAGACCACAGGATAGACCCCCAACATGAAGGAGGAGAGGACCACACGTGATCAGAACGACCACAACATTGCAGCAATAACAAGGAAAGCCAAAATAGCAAAAGATTAGGGCTAAAGTCATTTAATAAGAGATCACACAAAATGTTCTCTCGGGATTCATTTGACGGAAGATGTAAAACAAGTGTGTTGGTTTGATGTGTATGAGGAAGAGGATCCAGATGTACACCTGGAAGTATTGGTAAAATGATTCACGGCCATTGTTGACCAGCATGCACCTGTTAAGAATCTAACAGAACTGTTAGAGGCCCCTGGATTGACGTTGAATTGAAACATTGTATCGTTCAAAGAAACTATGCAAAACATGTGACAAACCAGTCAGTCCTGCTGAGCTGATTGGTTGATATACTGTACGCTGATAAATGTTGTTACTAAATGTAACAACACAAATAAAGTATAGTAGCAAACCAAGATAAATGACATAAAACACAAAAGGGGGGAAAAAAAAGAAGACTGGAGTACCTTTAAATGATATCATGGGGCAGAAAACCTCATCTCCATCAATCATTGTAGTTGATTTTGTCAAGGATAGATCATTTATAACCCGTACTCCATACTGCCAATCATTTCAATGACTAATTCACTGGTAAACTGGAAAAACACAGAAGTGAAATGACAACCTCATCATTTTGTATCAAAGACCTATTAAATGATAGAGAATGACTGCTGTTGTGAATTTGGTCAGGTTAGTGTGGGAGAGGTGGGAAAACTATTGTTATCCATCAGGTATAAACATCCTTCATGGGGAACTAAGAATAGAACAGACTATTCGCTATATCTTTAACCAAAGCCTAAAGAGAGGGGGTGGGTGTGTGTGTGTGTGTGTGTGTGTGTGTGTGTGTGTGTGTGTGTGTGTGTGTGTGTGTGTGTGTGTGTGTACACACAGGCTTGGTAGGAAGCTAAAGTAATTCCACAAACTAAAAATAGCAAAATCACCCTTTGCTGGCTCTAAAAGCCACCCAATCACCCTTTGCTGGCTCTAAAAGCCACCCAATCACCCTTTGCTGGCTCTAAAAGCCACCCAATCACCCTTTGCTGGCTCTAAAAGCCACCCAATCACCCTTTGCTGGCTCTAAAAGCCACCCAATCACCCTTTGCTGGCTCTAAAAGCCACCCAATCACCCTTTGCTGGCTCTAAAAGCAACCCAATCACCCTTTGCTGGCTGATAGAGAGAATTGTGTTTGAACAAATACAAATGCTATTTTTTATTTTAGAGAACAAGTTACCTACTGACTTTCAGTATGCATATAGAGAAGGGCACTCAATTTCTACTGACTCAGATGACTTATGATTGGTTCAAATAAATGAATAATAAGATAGTTGGAGCTGTATTGTAGGACGTTATAACTGACTTGACTAGTTCAATTTAAAACAAATGTTAAGATTTTAATGCAGCCTTTGATGTTTGTGATCCTAAATTGTTATTGAAGACACTCACTAACTAATAGAACCCAGAGAGAGTTCATCAATGGAAGCTTCTCTAACATCAGATATGTACAGTGTGGTGTCCCTTCAGTGCAATGTCCTTGGGCTGTTGATTTATCGAGGCAAGTCAGTTGAGAAACTAATTCTAATTTTACAATGGACGGCCTACCACCCGGCCAAACCCGGACGACGCTGGGCCAATTATGGGACTCCCAATCACGGCCGGATGTGACACAGCCTGGATTCGAACCAGGGACTGTAGTGACACCTCTTGCATGGAGATGCTGTGTCTTAGACCTCCGCTCGACTGGAGTTGGGCTCCTGAGTGGCGCAGCGGTCTAAGGCACTGCATGTCAGTGCAAGAGGAGTCACTACTGCCCTTGGATCGAATCCAGGTTGTATCAGGGATTAGGTGTCCCATAGGGTGGCGCACAATTGGCCCAGCGTCGTCTGGGTTTGGCCGGGGGTAGGCCATCCTTGTAAATAAACATTTGTTCTTACCTGACCTGCCTCGTTAAATAAAGCCTACATTTAAAAAATATAAAAAAGATGTATAAATGGTGTGACCATTGAGCAAGTTGAGGAAGAAACTCCTAGGAGTTTAACATTGAATGGCTAATTATCATTGGCTACGATGTGGCGAAGTATGTCTGTTATAATACGATGGTCTGTACTTGACACAAAGATCAAATGTTCTAGTTGTTCAAGCTCTGGTCTTGTCCCATTTTGATTACTGTCCGGCAATATAGTCAGGTGCAGCAAAGAACGACCGAGCATAAGCTGCAGCTGACTCAAAACAGAGCAGCACGCCTTAAACATGCAGGACAGTCTGCATAACCAAATAACATACAGCTCAGACGGCCATAGATACCCCAACCAGATATGCCACCAAAGTCCAAAACAAATTCACGGCAACACACAGTATTATACAGTCATGATCTCATGGAACTACCTTCACAGTATTATACAGTCATGATCTCAAGGAACTACCTTCACAGTATTATACAGAGCCATGATCTCACGGAACTACCTTCACAGTATTATACAGAGCCATGATCTCATGGAACTACCTTCACAGTATTATACAGAGCCATGATCTCATGGAACTACCTTCACAGTATTATACAGAGCCATGATCTCATGGAACTACCTTCACAGTATTATACAGAGTCATGATCTCATGGAACTACCTTCACAGTATTACACAGAGCCATGATGATATGGAACTCCCTTCACAGTATTATACAGAGCCATGATGATATGGAACTCCCTTCACAGTATTATACAGAGCCATGATCTCATGGAACTACCTTCACAGTATTATACAGAGCCATGATCTCATGGAACTACCTTCACAGTATTATACAGAGTCATGATCTCATGGAACTACCTTCACAGTATTAAACAGAGTCATGATCTCATGGAACTACCTTCACAGTATTAAACAGAGTCATGATCTCATGGAACTACCTTCACAGTATTAAACAGAGTCATGATCTCATGGAACTCCCTTCACAGTATTATACTCCAATTACACAGTAAACAGCAAAATGACCTCCATTACTTTAAGACAGTCAATCCAGAACAGACAGTTTATTCAAGTGTAGCAGCAAAAACCATCCAGCGCTATGATGAAACTGCCTCTCATGAGGACCGACCCAGGAAAGGAAGACCCCAGAGTTACCTCTGCTGCAGAGGACAAGTTCATAACAGTTACCAGCTTCAGAAATTGTAGCCCAAATAAATGCTTCACAGAGGTCAAGTAACAGACATCTCAACATCAACAGTTCAGAGGAGACTGAGTGAATCAGGCCTTCATGGCCATGTTGCTGCAAAGAAACCACTACTAAAGGAGACCAATAAAAAGAAGATGCTTGCTTGGGCCAAGAAACATGAGCAGTGGACATTAGACCGGTGGAAATCTGTCCTTTAGTCTGAGGAGTCTAAATGTTAGATTTTTGGTTCCACCTGCCGTGTCTTTGTGAAACGCAGAAGAGGTGAATGGATGATCTCCGCATCTGTGGTTCCCACCGTGAAGCATGGAGGAGGTGGTGGTGTGATGGTGCTTTGCTGGTGACACTGTTGGTGATTTCTTTAGAATTCAAGGCACACTTAACCAGCATGGCTACCACAGCATTCTGCAGCAATACACCATCCCATCTGGTTTGCTCTTAGTCCCACTATCATTTGTTTTTCAACAGGACAATGACCAAACACACCTCCAGGCTGTGTAAGAGCTATTTTGACGAGTATTTTGACGAGAGTGATGGAGTGCTGCATCAGATGACCTGGCCTCCACAATCACCCAACCTCAACCCAATTTAGATGGTTTGGGATGAGTTGGACCACAGAGTGAAGGAAAAGCAGCAAACAAGTGCTCAGCATGTGTGGGAACTCCTTCAAGACTGCTGGAAAAGCATTCCAGGTGAAGTTGGTTGAGAGAAAGCCAAGAGTGTGCAAAGCTGTCATCAAGGCAAAGGGTGGCTGCTTTGAATAATCTCATTATAACTACATGATTCCATATGTATTAATTCATCGTTTTGATGTCTTCACTATTATTCTACAATGTAGAAAATAGTAAAAATAAAGAAAAACCTTTGAATGAGTAGGTGTGTCCATACTTCTATTTTTTGGTGTTTTTTGTAGACTCCAGGAAGAATAGCTGCTGCCTCTGTAAAAGTTACTGGGGGTCCTAATAAACACCTCCCATCAGTCCATCCAAACCGGTGTTTAAATTTGTTTGCTGGATCCTGGAGATGGACATGGTTTGAACATTCGGGGCTATTCTATTGGTTCCATATGACAACTCAATAAAACACGAGTAAAGTATTTGAAAGGATTTCAAATAGTACATGAACCAAGGCCTGTGTGTGTTTGTTGACTACTTCACTTAAGAGACGTTAACCAATCTGAACTACACAACGGTTACCCTGGCTGTGCCCTTGTCCTAATGAGCGCCCCCCAATAACCTTGTCCTAATGAGCGCCCCCCAATAACCTTGTCCTAATGAGCGCCCCCCAATAACCTTGTCCTAATGAGCGCCCCCCAATAACCTTGTCCTAATGAGCGCCCCCCAATAACCTTGTCCTATTGAGCGCCCCCCAATAACCTTGTCCTAATGAGCGCCCCCCAATAACCTTGTCCTAATGAGCGCCCCCCAATAACCTTGTCCTAATGAGCGCCCCCAATAACCTTGTCCTAATGAGCGCCCCCAATAACCTTGTCCTAATGAGCGCCCCCCCAATAACCTTGTCCTAATGAGCGCCCCCCAATAACCTTGTCCCAATGAGCGCCCCCCAATAACCTTGTCCTAATGAGCGCCCCCCAATAACCTTGTCCTAATGAGCTCCCCCAATAACCTTGTCCTAATGAACGGTCATCTAATCACTGTCCTGTTCAATGGCCCCCTGCACCGTGTCCTGTTGGTCATCTATTCCCTGTCCTGTTGAATGGTCTCCAGTGGACATAATTGCACCTCAAACTCTTACCCAGAGAGCATTTCAAATCTCAACACAGCGGCTCCATTACGGTTCCGTATTGACCTCAACAGATCCCTTAATTCCCTTTATAATGCACTACTTTAGACCCCCACGGTGCACTACTTTAGACCAGACCCCCACGGTGCACTACTTTAGACCAGACCCCCACGGTGCACTACTTTAGACCAGACCCCCACGATGGACTGCTTTAGACCAGACCCCCACGGTGCACTGCTTTAGACCAGACCCCCACGGTGCACTGCTTTAGACCAGACCCCCACGGTGCACTGCTTTAGACCAGACCCCCACGGTGCACTGCTTTAGACCAGACCCCCACGGTGCACTGCTTTAGACCAGACCCCCACGGTGCACTGCTTTAGACCACACCACCACGGTGCACTGCTTTAGACCAGACCCCCACGGTGCACTGCTTTAGACCAGACCCCCACGGTGCACTGCTTTAGACCAGACCCCCACGGTGCACTGCTTTAGACCAGACCCCCACGGTGCACTGCTTTAGACCAGGCCCCCACGGTGCACTGCTTTAGACCAGACCCCCACGGTGCACTGCTTTAGACCAGACCCCCACGGTGCACTGCTTTAGACCAGACCCCCACGGTGCACTGCTTTAGACCAGACCCCCACGGTGCACTGCTTTAGACCAGACCCCCACGGTGCAGTGCTTTAGACCAGACCCCCACGGTGCACTGCTTTAGACCAGACCCCCACGGTGCACTGCTTTAGACCAGACCCCCACGGTGCACTGCTTTAGACCAGACCCCCACGGTGCAGTGCTTTAGACCAGACCCCCACGGTGTACTGCTTTAGACCAGACCCCCACGGTGCAGTGCTTTAGACCAGACCCCCACGGTGCACTGCTTTAGACCAGACCCCCACGGTGCACTGCTTTAGACCAGACCCCCACGGTGCACTGCTTTAGACCAGACCCCCACGGTGCACTACTTTAGACCAGACCCCCACGGTGCACTGCTTTAGACCAGACCCCCACGGTGCAGTGCTTTAGACCAGACCCCCACGGTGCACTGCTTTAGACCAGACCCCCACGGAGCACTGCTTTAGACCAGACCCCCACGGTGCACTACTTTAGACCAGACCCCCACGGTGCACTACTTTAGACCAGACCCCCACGGTGCACTGCTTTAGACCCCCACGGTGCACTACTTTAGACCCCCACGGTGCACTACTTTAGACCCCCACGGTGCACTACTTTAGACCCCCACGGTGCACTGCTTTAGACCCCCACGGTGCACTGCTTTAGACCCCCACGGTGCACTACTTTAGACCCCCACGGTGCACTACTTTAGACCCCCACGGTGCACTACTTTAGACCCCCACGGTGCACTACTTTAGACCCCCACGGTGCACTGCTTTAGACCAGACCCCCACGGTGCACTGCTTTAGACCAGACCCCCACGGTGCACTACTTTAGACCAGGTTCCCTCAGCCTCTTACCTTGCCCAGCTGTTGATGAACACTCAGGTTGTACATCATCACAATCCCATCCAAAATCTCCAGCAGGGACTTCTCTGTGATTGGATGGTCAGGCTCTTCCAACGGTCGCCCCAGCAACAGGCCGTCGTTACCATGGCTTCCCTCGACTTGAGGAGAGGAAGGGAAGAAAGAAAACATCATGTTCCTAACCTGGTGTTCCGTTCAGTACAATAACTAGACACCCAGGTAATAATAGGTCAAAAAGTACTAGACCATTTCTAGAGGTGAGGAATACATTTTCACACTCATCCGCAGATAATTGGCACCCCACTACATTTTCTGTACTTTAGCCTTGACATCTGTCGACTAAACTCTATATTTACAGTGGTGGTTGAAAGACAGAAAGCGAGAGAGTGAAAGACGAAGAAAGAGAGATAAACGTTCTCAATACGCCCTCCATGTATATTCAAGGTAAAAAAGCCACTCACTGTCCTCCTCCGTCCTCTGCTCCACGGCCAGGGTGCGAACTTTAACTTTCTCCGGGGGTGCCAGGGGTCGCCTGGGAGTCATGAGGCTGACGGCAGCAGTACTCAGGAAACGATTGGCTCGGCCCAGAGTGGGAGAACTGAGCCAGCTGGGTCTGGCCAGGGCACCACCCATAGCCACCGCTCCAAAAGGCCTCTGTTACAGGACAGATAGACATGAAGCGCTCCAATACATAGAGACATGTTGGTAACACTGTATAAATGACAGTAAGTCACCCATCACTGTATAACAGGGCGGCAGGAAGCCTCGTGGTTAGAGCGTTGGGCCAGTAACCGAAAGGTTGCTGGATCGAATCCCCGAGCTGACAAGGTAAAAATCTGTCGTTCTGCCCCCTGAACAAGACAGTTCACGCACTGTTCCTAGGCCGTCATTGTAAATAAGAATTTGTTCTTAACTGACTTGCATAGTAAATAAAGGATGGATTAAAAATAAATAATAATAAATAGACCTGTCAGCAACTAGTGTGTCTGAAATAGCTGAATCCACTCATTTGAAAGGGTGTCCACATACTTTTGACAATGTAGTGCATTACCTCAATTACCTCATTACTACCTGGTACCCCTGCACATTGACTCGGTACCGGTGCTACTTGTACATAGCCTCATTGTTATTTTATTGTGTAACTATTTCCTATTTTTTCTTATTTGGTAATTATAACTTTTTAACTCTGCGTTATTGGGAAAGGGCTTGTATAAATGAGCATTTCACGGTCAAGTCTACACCTGTTATATTCGGCGCAAGGACAAATAAAACGTGATTGAAAACGCTGTACCCCAAAAAAAGGGGAGAATTTAGACTTGAGAACACCAATATGGTGGAATCAAGTCCCCAGTCAAATCAAAATGTATATGGTCTAGGTGGATGATATACAAGAACATGAGTGTGGAGGATGACACCTTAGTCTGTACCTGAGCTGAGCCACTCTCCTCCTCCTCATCCAAATCATCCATAGAGGTAGCCTGGATCTCAGCCGGGTCCATGAGGATGTTGGCTTTGGAGGCCAGGTCGTCTAGAAGCAGAAAACAGACAAACACAGCACAACAATTACATCATAATACAACAGGCCGTATCCTGTCTCCAGACAGGCCGTATCCTGTCTCCAGACAGGCCGTATCCTGTCTCCAGACAGGCCGTATCCTGTCTCCAGACAGGCCGTATCCTGTCTCCAGACAGGCCGTATCCTGTCTCCAGACAGGCCGTATCCTGTCTCCAGACAGGCCGTATCCTGTCTCCAGACAGGCCGTATCCTGTCTCCAGACAGGCCGTATCCTGTCTCCAGACAGGCCGTATCCTGTCTCCAGACAGGCCGTATCCTGTTTCCAGACAGGCCGTATCCTGTTTCCATTATCTTTGGTTTCAAACCATTAGAATGTTTAAACGAGTTCTGACCACCAGGAAGCTAACCTCTCCTGCCAAGCACAACCAGTTCTACACAACCAGGCTATATACATTAGGGAGGCTATATACAGTAGAGAGGCTATATACAGTAGAGAGGCTATATACAGTAGAGGCTTTATACAGTAGAGAGGCTATATACAGTAGAGAGGCTATATACATTAGGGAGGCTATATACAGTAGAGAGGCTATATACAGTAGAGAGGCTATATACAGTAGAGAGGCTATATACAGTAGAGGCTTTATACAGTAGGGAGGCTATATACAGTAGAGGGGCTATATACAGTAGAGAGGCTATATACAGTAGAGAGGCTATATACAGTAGAGAGGCTATATACAGTAGAGGCTTTATACAGTAGGGAGGCTATATACAATAGAGGGGCTATATACAGTAGAGAGGCTATATACAGTAGAGAGGCTATATACAGTAGAGAGGCTATATACATTAGGGAGGCTATATACAGTAGAGAGGCTATATACAGTAGAGAGGCTATATACAGTAGAGAGGCTATATACAGTAGAGGCTTTATACAGTAGGGAGGCTATATACAGTAGGGAGGCTATATACAGTAGAGGCTATAACAGTAGAGAGGCTATATACATTAGGGAGGCTATATACAGTAGAGAGGCTATATACAGTAGAGAGGCTATATACAGTAGAGAGGCTATATACAGTAGAGAGGCTATATACAGTAGAGAGGCTATATACAGTAGTGAGGCTATATACGGTAGCGAGGCTATATACAGTAGAGAGGCTATATACAGTATGGAGGCTATATACAGTAGAGAGGTTATATACAGTAGAGGGGCTATATACAGTAGAGAGGCTATATACAGTAGAGAGGCTATATACAGTAGAGAGGCTATATACATTAGGGAGGCTATATACAGTAGAGAGGCTATATACAGTAGAGAGGCTATATACAGTAGAGAGGCTATATACAGTAGAGGCTTTATACAGTAGGGAGGCTATATACAGTAGGGAGGCTATATACAGTAGAGGCTATAACAGTAGAGAGGCTATATACATTAGGGAGGCTATATACAGTAGAGAGGCTATATACAGTAGAGAGGCTATATACAGTAGAGAGGCTATATACAGTAGAGAGGCTATATACAGTAGAGGCTTTATACAGTAGGGAGGCTATATACAGTAGAGAGGCTATATACAGTAGTGAGGCTATATACGGTAGCGAGGCTATATACAGTAGAGAGGCTATATACAGTATGGAGGCTATATACAGTAGAGAGGTTATATACAGTAGAGAGGTTATATACAGTAGAGAGGCTATATACAGTATGGAGGCTATATACAGTAGAGAGGTTATATACAGTAGGGAGGCTATATACAGTAGAGAGGCTATATACAGTAGGGAGGCTATATACAGTAGAGAGGCTACCTACAGGCACCGGTTAGTCTGGCCAATTGAGGTAGTATGTACATGAATGAATAGTTAAAGTGACTATGCATATATGATAAACAGAGAGTAGCAGCAGCGTAAGAGAGGGGTTTTGGGGGGGGCGCAAACACAAAGCAAATAGTCAGGGTAGCCATTTGATTACAGTCATTATTGTGACAGTCTAGTGATGTTGATAGGTTGATTGCTATGGTGATATAGAGAATTCATTACAGAGTCAGTGCTGACCTCTAAGTGTCTGGATATTGTTGCTTACACTTCTAATCAACCCAGAACCATCGTAAATCTACAAGTCTATTAAAATCCGATCAGAGGACGTATCCATAAATCTAGAACTGGTCAGATGTGTTTGCAGGGCCAGGTTCCACCTCCCAGTACTGTGGAACAGAGGGGACACGTTGTTCATGGTCAGGTGGGGAGGCCATTGCTGCTGCCGTCGACGAATCCAGGTCCTAAACTACTCTAACTTCAAATCCATCACATTAGAGGGCTAAGTCCCAAAACGCACCCAATTTCCCTACACAGTGCACTACTTTTGACCAGAGCTCTCTAGCCATTGGTCAAAAGTAGTGCACTATGAAGGGAATATGGTGCCATTTGGTACTCAGCCCACGTCCAAAACAATCCATCACCAGCCAGCTTCTCCTCCTTCTCCTCCTCCTCCACTAAAGTGGTTGAGCTGCTCCTCCTCCACTAAAGTGGCTGAGCTGCTCCTCCTCCTCCTCCACTAAAGTGGTTGAGCTGCTCCTCCTCCTCCTCCACTAAAGTGGCTGAGCTGCTCCTCCTCCTCCTCCTCCACTAAAGTGGTTGAGCTGCTCCTCCTCCTCCTCCTCCTCCTCCACTAAAGTGGTTGAGCTGCTCCTTCTCCTCCACTAAAGTGGTTGAGCTGCTCCTCCTCCTTCTCCTCCTCCTCCTCCACTAAAGTAGTTGAGCTGCTCCTCCTCCTCAACTAGTGGTTGAGCTGCTCCTCCTCCTCCTCCTCTAATGAAGTGGTTGAGCTGCTCCTCCACCTTCTCCTCCTCCTCCTCCTCCTCCACTAAAGTGGTTGAGCTGCTCTTCCTCCTCCACTAAAGTGGTTGAGCTGCTCCTTCTCCTCCACTAAAGTGGTTGAGCTGCTCCTCCTCCTTCTCCTCCTCCTCCTCCACTAAAGTAGTTGAGCTGCTCCTCCTCCTCCACTAGTGGTTGAGCTGCTCCTCCTCCTCCTCCTCTAATGAAGTGGTTGAGCTGCTCCTCCTCCTTCTCCTCCTCCTCCTCCTCCTCCACTAAAGTGGTTGAGCTGCTCTTCCTCCTCCACTAGTGGTTGAGCTGCTGCTCCTCCTCCTTCTCTACTGAAGTGGTTGAGATGGTCCTCCTCCACTAAAGCGGTTGAGCTGCTCCTCCTCCTCCACTAATGTGGTTGAGCTGCTCCTTCTCCTCCTCCTCCACTAAAGTGGTTGAGCTGCTCCTCCTCCTCCACTAAAGTGGTTGAGCTGCTGCTCCTCCTCCTCCTCCTCCACTAGTGGTTGAGCTGCTCCTTCTCCTCCACTAAAGTGGTTGAGCTGCTGCTGCTCCTCCTCCTCCTCCTCCTCCACTAAAGTGGTTGAGCAGCTGCTCCTCCTCCTCCTCCACTAAAGTGGTTGAGCTGCTGCTCCTGCTCCTCCACTAAAGTGGTTGAGCTGCTGCTCCTCCTCCTCCTCCACTAAAGTGGTTGAGCTGCACCTCCTCCATCCTCCTCCTCCTCCTCCACTAAAGTGGTTGAGCTGCACCTCCTCCATCCTCCTCCTCCTCCTCCACTAAAGTGGTTGAGCTGCACCTCCTCCTCCTCCTCCTCCACTAAAGTGGTTGAGCTGCTCCTTCTCCTCCTCCACTAAAGTGGTTGAGCTTCTGCTGCTCCTCCTCCTCCACTAAAGTGGTTGAGCTGCTGCTCCTCCTCCTCCACTAAAGTGGTTGAGCTGCTGCTCCTCCTCCTCCACTAATGTGGTTGAGCTGCTGCTCCTCCTCCTCCACTAATGTGGTTGAGCTGCTGCTCCTCCTCCTCCACTAATGTGGTTGAGCTGCTGCTCCTCCTCCTCCTCCACTAATGTGGTTGAGCTGCTGCTCCTCCTCCTCCACTAATGTGGTTGAGCTGCTGCTCCTCCTCCTCCACTAATGTGGTTGAGCTGCTCCTCCTCCTCCTCCACTAATGTGGTTGAGCTTCTGCTGCTCCTCCTCCTCCACTAATGTGGTTGAGCTGCTGCTCCTCCTCCTCCTCCACTAATGTGGTTGAGCTGCTGCTCCTCCTCCTCCACTAATGTGGTTGAGCTGCTGCTCCTCCTCCTCCTCCACTAAAGTGGTTGAGCTGCTGCTCCTCCTCCTCCTCCACTAAAGTGGTTGAGCTGCTCCTTCTCCTCCTCCTCCACTAAAGTGGTTGAGCTGCTCCTTCTCCTCCTCCTCCACTAAAGTGGTTGAGCTGCTGCTCCTCCTCCTCCACTAAAGTGGTTGAGCTGCTGCTCCTCCACTAAAGTGGTTGAGCTGCTGCTCCTCCTCCTCCACTAAAGTGGTTGAGCTGCTGCTCCTCCTCCTCCACTAAAGTGGTTGAGCTGCTGCTCCTCCTCCTCCACTAATGTGGTTGAGCTGCTGCTCCTCCTCCTCCACTAATGTGGTTGAGCTGCTGCTCCTCCTCCTCCACTAAAGTGGTTGAGCTGCTGCTCCTCCTCCTCCTCCGCTAAAGTGGTTGAGCTGCTGCTCCTCCTCCTTCTCCACTAAAGTGGTTGAGCTGCTGCTCCTCCTCCTCCTCCACTAAAGTGGTTGAGCTGCTGCTCCTCCTCCTCCTCCACTAAAGTGGTTGAGCTGCTGCTCCTCCTCCTCCACTAAAGTGGTTGAGCTGCTGCTCCTCCTCCTCCTCCACTAAAGTGGTTGAGCTGCTGCTCCTCCTCCTCCACTAAAGTGGTTGACCTGCACCTCCTCCACTAAGGTGGTTGACCTGCACCTCCTCCTCCTCCACTAAAGTGGTTGAGCTGCTCCTTCTCCTCCTCCTCCACTAAAGTGGTTGAGCTTCTGCTGCTCCTCCTCCTCCACTAAAGTGGTTGAGCTGCTGCTCCTCCTCCTCCACTAAAGTGGTTGAGCTGCTGCTCCTCCTCCTCCTCCACTAATGTGGTTGAGCTGCTGCTCCTCCTCCTCCACTAATGTGGTTGAGCTGCTGCTCCTCCTCCTCCACTAAAGTGGTTGAGCTGCTGCTCCTCCTCCTCCTCCACTAAAGTGGTTGAGCTGCTGCTCCTCCTCCTCCACTAATGTGGTTGAGCTGCTGCTCCTCCTCCTCCACTAATGTGGTTGAGCTGCTGCTCCTCCTCCTCCACTAAAGTGGTTGAGCTGCTGCTCCTCCTCCTCCACTAATGTGGTTGAGCTGCTGCTCCTCCTCCTCCACTAATGTGGTTGAGCTGCTGCTCCTCCTCCTCCACTAAAGTGGTTGAGCTGCTGCTCCTCCTCCTCCTCCACTAAAGTGGTTGAGCTGCTGCTCCTCCTCCTCCACTAATGTGGTTGAGCTGCTGCTCCTCCTCCTCCTCCACTAATGTGGTTGAGCTGCTGCTGCTCCTCCACTAATGTGGTTGAGCTGCTGCTCCTCCTCCTCCACTAATGTGGTTGAGCTGCTGCTCCTCCTCCTCCACTAAAGTGGTTGAGCTGCTGCTCCTCCTCCACTAAAGTGGTTGAGCTGCTGCTCCTCCTCCTCCACTAAAGTGGTTGAGCTGCTGCTCCTCCTCCTCCACTAAAGTGGTTGAGCTGCACCTCCTCCATCCTCCTCCTCCTCCACTAAAGTGGTTGACCTGCACCTCCTCCTCCTCCACTAAAGTGGTTGAGCTGCTCCTTCTCCTCCTCCTCCACTAAAGTGGTTGAGCTTCTGCTGCTCCTCCTCCTCCACTAAAGTGGTTGAGCTGCTGCTGCTCCTCCTCCACTAATGTGGTTGAGCTGCTGCTCCTCCTCCTCCACTAATGTGGTTGAGCTGCTGCTCCTCCTCCTCCACTAATGTGGTTGAGCTGCTGCTCCTCCTCCTCCTCCTCCACTAAAGTGGTTGAGCTGCTCCTTCTCCTCCTCCTCCACTAAAGTGGTTGAGCTGCTCCTTCTCCTCCTCCTCCACTAAAGTGGTTGAGCTGCTGCTCCTCCTCCTCCTCTAATGTGGTTGAGCTGCTGCTCCTCCTCCTCCTCCACTAAAGTGGTTGAGCTGCTGCTCCTCCTCCTCCTCCACTAAAGTGGTTGAGCTGCTGCTCCTCCTCCTCCACTAAAGTGGTTGAGCTGCTGCTCCTCCTCCTCCACTAAAGTGGTTGAGCTGCTGCTCCTCCTCCTCCACTAAAGTGGTTGAGCTGCTGCTCCTCCTCCACTAATGTGGTTGAGCTGCTGCTCCTCCTCCTCCACTAAAGTGGTTGAGCTGCTGCTCCTTCTCCTCCTCCTCCACTAATGTGGTTGAGCTGCTGCTCCTCCTCCTCCACTAAAGTGGTTGAGCTGCTGCTCCTCCTCCTCCACTAAAGTGGTTGAGCTGCTGCTCCTCCTCCACTAAAGTGGTTGAGCTGCTGCTCCTCCTCCTCCTCCACTAAAGTGGTTGAGCTGCTGCTCCTCCTCCTCCACTAATGTGGTTGAGCTGCTGCTCCTCCTCCTCCACTAAAGTGGTTGAGCTGCTGCTCCTTCTCCTCCTCCTCCACTAATGTGGTTGAGCTGCTGCTCCTCCTCCTCCACTAAAGTGGTTGAGCTGCTGCTCCTCCTCCTCCACTAAAGTGGTTGAGCTGCTGCTCCTCCTCCTCCTCCACTAAAGTGGTTGAGCTGCTGCTCCTCCTCCTCCTCCACTAAAGTGGTTGAGCTGCTGCTCCTCCTCCTCCACTAATGTGGTTGAGCTGCTGCTCCTCCTCCTCCACTAAAGTGGTTGAGCTGCTGCTCCTCCTCCTCCACTAAAGTGGTTGAGCTGCTGCTCCTCCTCCTCCACTAAAGTGGTTGAGCTGCTGCTGCTCCTCCTCCTCCACTAATGTGGTTGAGCTGCTGCTCCTCCTCCTCCACTAAAGTGGTTGAGCTGCTGCTCCTCCTCCTCCTCCACTAAAGTGGTTGAGCTGCTGCTCCTCCTCCTCCTCCTCCACTAAAGTGGTTGAGCTGCTCCTTCTCCTCCTCCTCCTCCTCCTCCTCCTCTAAAGCGGTTGAGCTGCTCCTTCTCCTCCTCCTCCTCTAAAGCGGTTGAGCTGCTCCTTCTCCTCCACTAAAGTGGTTGAGCTGCTCCTCCTCCTTCTCCTCCTCCTCCTCCACTAAAGTAGTTGAGCTGCTCCTCCTCCTCCACTAGTGGTTGAGCTGCTCCTCCTCCTCCTCCTCTAATGAAGTGGTTGAGCTGCTCCTCCACCTTCTCCTCCTCCTCCTCCTCCTCCACTAAAGTGGTTGAGCTGCTCTTCCTCCTCCACTAAAGTGGTTGAGCTGCTCCTTCTCCTCCACTAAAGTGGTTGAGCTGCTCCTCCTCCTTCTCCTCCTCCTCCTCCACTAAAGTAGTTGAGCTGCTCCTCCTCCTCCACTAGTGGTTGAGCTGCTCCTCGTCCTCCTCCTCTAATGAAGTGGTTGAGCTGCTCCTCCTCCTTCTCCTCCTCCTCCTCCTCCTCCACTAAAGTGGTTGAGCTGCTCTTCCTCCTCCACTAGTGGTTGAGCTGCTGCTCCTCCTCCTTCTCTACTGAAGTGGTTGAGATGGTCCTCCTCCACTAAAGCGGTTGAGCTGCTCCTCCTCCTCCACTAATGTGGTTGAGCTGCTCCTTCTCCTCCTCCTCCACTAAAGTGGTTGAGCTGCTCCTCCTCCTCCACTAAAGTGGTTGAGCTGCTGCTCCTCCTCCTCCTCCTCCACTAGTGGTTGAGCTGCTCCTTCTCCTCCACTAAAGTGGTTGAGCTGCTGCTGCTCCTCCTCCTCCTCCTCCTCCACTAAAGTGGTTGAGCAGCTGCTCCTCCTCCTCCTCCACTAAAGTGGTTGAGCTGCTGCTCCTGCTCCTCCACTAAAGTGGTTGAGCTGCTGCTCCTCCTCCTCCTCCACTAAAGTGGTTGAGCTGCACCTCCTCCATCCTCCTCCTCCTCCTCCACTAAAGTGGTTGAGCTGCACCTCCTCCATCCTCCTCCTCCTCCTCCTCCACTAAAGTGGTTGAGCTGCACCTCCTCCTCCTCCTCCTCCACTAAAGTGGTTGAGCTGCTCCTTCTCCTCCTCCACTAAAGTGGTTGAGCTTCTGCTGCTCCTCCTCCTCCACTAAAGTGGTTGAGCTGCTGCTCCTCCTCCTCCACTAAAGTGGTTGAGCTGCTGCTCCTCCTCCTCCACTAATGTGGTTGAGCTGCTGCTCCTCCTCCTCCACTAATGTGGTTGAGCTGCTGCTCCTCCTCCTCCACTAATGTGGTTGAGCTGCTGCTCCTCCTCCTCCTCCACTAATGTGGTTGAGCTGCTGCTCCTCCTCCTCCACTAATGTGGTTGAGCTGCTGCTCCTCCTCCTCCACTAATGTGGTTGAGCTGCTCCTCCTCCTCCTCCACTAATGTGGTTGAGCTTCTGCTGCTCCTCCTCCTCCACTAATGTGGTTGAGCTGCTGCTCCTCCTCCTCCTCCACTAATGTGGTTGAGCTGCTGCTCCTCCTCCTCCACTAATGTGGTTGAGCTGCTGCTCCTCCTCCTCCTCCACTAAAGTGGTTGAGCTGCTGCTCCTCCTCCTCCTCCACTAAAGTGGTTGAGCTGCTCCTTCTCCTCCTCCTCCACTAAAGTGGTTGAGCTGCTCCTTCTCCTCCTCCTCCACTAAAGTGGTTGAGCTGCTGCTCCTCCTCCTCCACTAAAGTGGTTGAGCTGCTGCTCCTCCACTAAAGTGGTTGAGCTGCTGCTCCTCCTCCTCCACTAAAGTGGTTGAGCTGCTGCTCCTCCTCCTCCACTAAAGTGGTTGAGCTGCTGCTCCTCCTCCTCCACTAATGTGGTTGAGCTGCTGCTCCTCCTCCTCCACTAATGTGGTTGAGCTGCTGCTCCTCCTCCTCCACTAAAGTGGTTGAGCTGCTGCTCCTCCTCCTCCACTAAAGTGGTTGAGCTGCTGCTCCTCCTCCTCCACTAAAGTGGTTGAGCTGCACCTCCTCCATCCTCCTCCTCCTCCACTAAAGTGGTTGACCTGCACCTCCTCCTCCTCCACTAAAGTGGTTGAGCTTCTGCTGCTCCTCCTCCTCCACTAAAGTGGTTGAGCTGCTGCTGCTCCTCCTCCACTAATGTGGTTGAGCTGCTGCTCCTCCTCCTCCACTAATGTGGTTGAGCTGCTGCTCCTCCTCCTCCACTAATGTGGTTGAGCTGCTGCTCCTCCTCCTCCTCCACTAAAGTGGTTGAGCTGCTCCTTCTCCTCCTCCTCCACTAAAGTGGTTGAGCTGCTCCTTCTCCTCCTCCTCCACTAAAGTGGTTGAGCTGCTGCTCCTCCTCCTCCTCTAATGTGGTTGAGCTGCTGCTCCTCCTCCTCCTCCACTAAAGTGGTTGAGCTGCTGCTCCTCCTCCTCCTCCACTAAAGTGGTTGAGCTGCTGCTCCTCCTCCTCCACTAAAGTGGTTGAGCTGCTGCTCCTCCTCCTCCACTAAAGTGGTTGAGCTGCTGCTCCTCCTCCTCCACTAAAGTGGTTGAGCTGCTGCTCCTCCTCCACTAATGTGGTTGAGCTGCTGCTCCTCCTCCTCCACTAAAGTGGTTGAGCTGCTGCTCCTTCTCCTCCTCCTCCACTAATGTGGTTGAGCTGCTGCTCCTCCTCCTCCACTAAAGTGGTTGAGCTGCTGCTCCTCCTCCTCCACTAAAGTGGTTGAGCTGCTGCTCCTCCTCCACTAAAGTGGTTGAGCTGCTGCTCCTCCTCCTCCTCCACTAAAGTGGTTGAGCTGCTGCTCCTCCTCCTCCACTAATGTGGTTGAGCTGCTGCTCCTCCTCCTCCACTAAAGTGGTTGAGCTGCTGCTCCTTCTCCTCCTCCTCCACTAATGTGGTTGAGCTGCTGCTCCTCCTCCTCCACTAAAGTGGTTGAGCTGCTGCTCCTCCTCCTCCACTAAAGTGGTTGAGCTGCTGCTCCTCCTCCTCCTCCACTAAAGTGGTTGAGCTGCTGCTCCTCCTCCTCCTCCACTAAAGTGGTTGAGCTGCTGCTCCTCCTCCTCCACTAATGTGGTTGAGCTGCTGCTCCTCCTCCTCCACTAAAGTGGTTGAGCTGCTGCTCCTCCTCCTCCACTAAAGTGGTTGAGCTGCTGCTCCTCCTCCTCCACTAAAGTGGTTGAGCTGCTGCTGCTCCTCCTCCTCCACTAATGTGGTTGAGCTGCTGCTCCTCCTCCTCCACTAATGTGGTTGAGCTGCTGCTCCTCCTCCTCCACTAAAGTGGTTGAGCTGCTGCTCCTTCTCCTCCTCCTCCACTAATGTGGTTGAGCTGCTGCTCCTCCTCCTCCACTAAAGTGGTTGAGCTGCTGCTCCTCCTCCTCCACTAAAGTGGTTGAGCTGCTGCTCCTCCTCCTCCTCCACTAAAGTGGTTGAGCTGCTGCTCCTCCTCCTCCTCCACTAAAGTGGTTGAGCTGCTGCTCCTCCTCCTCCACTAATGTGGTTGAGCTGCTGCTCCTCCTCCTCCACTAAAGTGGTTGAGCTGCTGCTCCTCCTCCTCCACTAAAGTGGTTGAGCTGCTGCTCCTCCTCCTCCACTAAAGTGGTTGAGCTGCTGCTGCTCCTCCTCCTCCACTAATGTGGTTGAGCTGCTGCTCCTCCTCCTCCACTAAAGTGGTTGAGCTGCTGCTCCTCCTCCTCCTCCACTAAAGTGGTTGAGCTGCTGCTCCTCCTCCTCCTCCTCCACTAAAGTGGTTGAGCTGCTCCTTCTCCTCCACTAAAGTGGTTGAGCTGCTGCTCCTCCTCCTCCTCCACTAAAGTGGTTGAGCTGCTGCTCCTCCTCCACTAAAGTGGTTGAGCTGCTGCTCCTCCTCCTCCTCCTCCTCCTCCTCCACTAAAGTGGTTGAGCTGCTCCTCCTCCTCCTCCTCCTCCACTAAAGTGGTTGAGCTGCTCCTTCTCCTCCTGCTCAACCACTTTAGTGGTGGTATTCGTCAATGTTGTTGTTTGATGCAATACGAAACATATCCCAGTCAACGTGATGGAAGCAGTCTTGGAGCGTGGAATCACATTGGTCGGACCAGCGTTGAACAGACCTCAGCGCGGGAGCTTCTTGTTTTAGCTTCTGTCTGTAGGCAGGGAGCAACAAAATGGAGTCGTGGTCAGCTTTTCCGAAAGGAGGGCGGGGAGGGCCTTATATGCGTTGCGGAAGTTAGAATAGCAATGATCCAAGGTCTTTCCACCCCTGGTTGCGCAATCGATATTCTGATACAATTTAGGGAGTCTTGTTTTCAGATTAGCCTTGTTAAAATCCCCAGCTACAATGAATGCAGCCTCCGGATATGTGGTTTCCAGTTTGCAAAGAGTCAAATAAAGTTCGTTCAGAGCCATCGATGTGTCTGCCTGGGGGGGAATATATGCTGTGATATATAGGCTGTGAATATAATCAAAGAGAATTCTCTTGGTAGATAATGCGGTCGACATTTGATTGTGAGGAATTCTAAATCAGGTGAACAGAAGGACTTGAGTTCCTGTATGTTGTTATGACCACACCACGTCTCGTTAACCATAAAGCATACGCCCCCGCCCCTCTTCTTACCAGAAAGATGTTTGTTTCTGTTGGCGGGATGCGTGGAGAAACCAGCTGGCTGCACCGACTCCGATAGCGTGTCTCGAGTGAGCCATGTTTCCGTGAAGCAAAGAACGTTACAGTCTCTGATGTCCCTCTGGAATGCTACCCTTGCTCGGATTTCATCAACCTTGTTGTCAAGAGACTGGACATGGGCGAGAAGTATGCTAGGGAGTGGTGCGCGATGTGCCCGTCTCCGGAGTCTGACCAGAAGACCGCTTCGTTTCCCTCTTTTACGAAGTCGTTGTTTTGGGTCGCCGGCTGGGATCCATTCCATTGTCCTGGGTGAAAGGCAGAACACAGGATCCGCTCCGGGAAAGTCCTAGTTTTGGTCGTACTGATGGTGAGTTGACGCTGCTCTTATATTCAGTAGTTCTTCTCGACTGAAGTGTCCGTACATGGTGTGCCGTTGTGGGCCCGTTGAACTTAGTGTCAAATTCTTAAAAATGACATTGGAGGTGGCTTATGGTAAGAAAATGAACATAAAATTATCTGCCAACAGCTCTGCCAATTGCATACTCCCTCAAAACTTGAGACATCTGTGTCATTGTGTTCTGTGACAAAACTGCACATTTTAGAGTGGCCTTTTATTGTCCCCATCACAAATTGCACCTGTACAATGATCATGTCGTTTAATCAGCTTCTTGATATGCCACACCTGTCAGGTGGATGGATTATTTTGGCAAAGGAGAAATGCTTAATAACAGGGATGTAAACAAATTTGTTTACAACTTGAGAAAAAAAAAACATTTTGGAAAATTTCTGGGATCTTTTATTTTAACTCGTGAGACATGGGACCAACACTTCACATGTTGTGTTTATATTTTTGTTCATTGTAGATGTAATGTCAATCTAGATTATAGAGAGAAGATAGAGGGGAACTACCATCTCCTGGTCAGCTCAACATGACCTCATGTTAATCACTACCACCATCTCCTGGTCAGCTCAACATGACCTCATGTTAATCACTACCACCAACTCCTGGGTCAGCTCAACATGACCTCATGTTAATCACTACCACCAACTCCTGGGTCAGCTCAACATGACCTCATGTTAATCACTACCACCATCTCCTGGTCAGCTCAACATGACCTCATGTTAATCACTACCACCAACTCCTGGGTCAGCTCAACATGACCTCATGTTAATCACTACCACCAACTCCTGGGTCAGCTCAACATGACCTCATGTTAATCACTACCACCATCTCCTGGGTCAGCTCAACATGACCTCATGTTAATCACTACCACCATCTCCTGGGTCAGCTCAACATGACCTCATGTTAATCACTACCACCATCTCCTGGGTCAGCTCAACATGACCTCATGTTAATCACTACCACCAACTCCTGGGTCAGCTCAACATGACCTCATGTTAATCACTACCACCATCTCCTGGGTCAGCTCAACATGACCTCATGTTAATCACTACCACCATCTCCTGGGTCAGCTCAACATGACCTCATGTTAATCACTACCACCATCTCCTGGGTCAGCTCAACATGACCTCATGTTAATCACTACCACCATCTCCTGGGTCAGCTCAACATGACCTCATGTTAATCACTACCACCATCTCCTGGGTCAGCTCAACATGACCTCATGTAAATCACTACCACCATCTCCTGGGTCAGCTCAACATGACCTCATGTAAATCACTACCACCACCTCCTGGGTCAGCTCAACATGACCTCATGTTAATCATGATTAATCACTACCACCACCATGACCTCATGTTAATCACTACCACCATCTAGTGGTATTCACTACGGCCCTTTCCTGAATACATTCAATCTTGTCCTGTCCTTCTTGTCCCAAACTCCGCTTCCAATTATCTCTCCCTTGTATCCCGGGGTGGCAGGGTAGCCTAGTGGTTAGAGCGTTGGACTAGTAACCGGAAGGTTGCGAGTTCAAACCCCCGATCTGTCGTTCTGCCCCTGACCAGGCCGTCATTGAAAATAAGAATATGTTCTTAACTGACTGAGTTAAATAAAAGGTCAAATAAATAGATTAAAAAATCCCAATTGAATGACCGCTTAGCCTGGATGGGAGGCCTTTGAGAAACATTAGGAAGATGCTGGAAGCAGTAGGGCGGGATGATGTAACCAGCTGCTGTTACACGCAGCAAAACACTACGACTATATCCCAAATGGCACCCTATTCCCTATATAGCCTAATATTAAAATGTACACTATGTAGGGAATAGGGTGTGATTTGTAACTCAGGTCTCATGCCATAGCATTACACCTGGAGCCAGATGGGTCGTGTTTGGACTCTGATGAAAGAGGTTCAGGCAGACTGTTCAAAACATCTGTTAATCTCCAGCGTCACCGTTTCCCATGTATTCAATTCTGATCCCGATAGAGATGGAAAACACACACTCACACAGACCGGGTTCATTCCCGGGCTGTGCCACAACCCGGCCGTGGCTGGGAGTCCCGTAGGACGGCGCACAATAGGCCCAGCGTCGTCTGGGTTAGCGGAGGGTTTGGGCCGGTGAGGCTTCGCCGGCCGGGTGCCTGCAGGCTGACCCCAGTCACCAGCTGAACGGTGTTTTCCTCCGACACATTGGTGTGGCTGGCCTTCTGGGTTAAGTTGGCGGGTGTTAATGGAACGCGATTAGGCGGGTTGTGTTTCAGAGGACGCATGATTCCACCTCCAGAGCCCGTTGGGGAGTTGCAGCGATGAGACGAGATCGAAAAAGGGGGTAAAATTACATGCCTTCACCAAACTACGATAACCAGAAACCACACCATCAAAATGAATACAAATGGGGATGATTTGGTAGTTGAGACGAGATCGAAAAAGGGGGTAAAATTACATGCCTTCACCAAACTACGATAACCAGAAACCACACCATCAAAATGAATACAAATGGGGATGATTTGGTAGTTGTTTGTACAGTGCATTGCATTGCGAAAGTATTCGGCCCCCTTGAACTTTGCGACCTTTTGCCACATTTCAGACTTCAAACATAAAGATATAAAACTGTATTTTTTTGTGAAGAATCAGTGGGACACAATCATGAAGTGGTACAACATTTATTGGATATTTCAAACTTTTTTAACAAATCAAAAACTGAAAAATTGGGTGTGCAAAATTATTCAGCCCCCTTAAGTTAATACTTTGTAGCGCCACCTTTTGCTGCGATTACAGCTGTAAGTCGCTTGGGGTATGTCTCTATCAGTTTTGCACATCGAGAGACTGACATTTTTTCCCATTCCTCCTTGCAAAACAGCTCGAGCTCAGTGAGGTTGGATGGAGAGCATTTGTGAACAGCAGTTTTCAGTTCTTTCCACAGATTCTCGATTGGATTCAGGTCTGGACTTTGACTTGGCCATTCTAACACCTGGATATGTTTATTTTTGAACCATTCCATTGTAGATTTTGGTTTATGTTTTGGATCATTGTCTTGTTGGAAGACAAATCTCCGTCCCAGTCTCAGGTCTTTTGCAGACTCCATCAGGTTTTCTTCCAGAATGGTCCTGTATTTGGCTCCATCCATCTTCCCATCAATTTTAACCATCTTCCCTGTCCCTGCTGAAGAAAAGCAGGCCCAGACCATGATGCTGCCACCACCATGTTTGACAGTGGGGATGGTGTGTTCAGCTGTGTTGCTTTTACGCCAAACATAACGTTTTGCATTGTTGCCAAAAAGTTCAATTTTGGTTTCATCTGACCAGAGCACCTTCTTCCACATGTTTGGTGTGTCTCCCAGGTGGCTTGTGGCAAACTTTAAACAACACTTTTTATGGATATCTTTAAGAAATGGCTTTCTTCTTGCCACTCTTCCATAAAGGCCAGATTTGTGCAATATACGACTGATTGTTGTCCTATGGACAGAGTCTCCCACCTCAGCTGTAGATCTCTGCAGTTCATCCAGAGTGATCATGGGCCTCTTGGCTGCATCTTTGATCAGTCTTCTCCTTGTATGAGCTGAAAGTTTAGAGGGACGGCCAGGTCTTGGTAGATTTGCAGTGGTCTGATACTCCTTCCATTTCAATATTATCGCTTGCACAGTGCTCCTTGGGATGTTTAAAGCTTGGGAAATCTTTTTGTATCCAAATCCGGCTTTAAACTTCTTCACAACAGTATCTCGGACCTGCCTGGTGTGTTCCTTGTTCTTCATGATGCTCTCTGCGCTTTTAACGGACCTCTGAGACTATCACAGTGCAGGTGCATTTATACGGAGACTTGATTACACACAGGTGGATTGTATTTATCATCATTAGTCATTTAGGTCAACATTGGATCATTCAGAGATCCTCACTGAACTTCTGGAGAGAGTTTGCTGCACTGAAAGTAAAGGGGCTGAATAATTTTGCACGCCCAATTTTTCAGTTTTTGATTTGTTAAAAAAGTTTGAAATATCCAATAAATGTCGTTCCACTTCATGATTGTGTCACACTTGTTGTTGATTCTTCACAAAAAAATACAGTTTTATATCTTTATGTTTGAAGCCTGAAATGTGGCAAAAGGTCGCAAAGTTCAAGGGGGCCGAATACTTTCGCAAGGCACTGTATATTTGACAAGGGCCGTGTGCAATTAAAACATAAAGTTAACTCTTTCCTTGATCTCACAGGAAATATTATGCATTGTACCAGATATGCTGTAGCTAGAGCGCTAATGTTCATCTCTACTCCCTAGAGCAGGGCTCTCCAACCCTGTTCCTGGAGAGCTAACGTCCTGTAACTTCACTCCAACCCTGTTCCTGGAGAGCTAACGTCCTATAACTTCACTCCAACCCTGTTCCTGGAGAGTTAACGTCCAGTAACTTCACTCCAACCCTGTTCCTGGAGAGTTAACGTCCTATAACTTCACTCCAACCCTGTTCCTGGAGAGTTAACGTCCAGTAACTTCACTCCAACCCTGTTCCTGGAGAGCTACTTCACTCCAACCCTGTTCCTGGAGAGCTAACGTCCTGTAACTTCACTCCAACCCTGTTCCTGGAAAGTTAACATCCTGTAACTTGAATCCAACCCTAATATATCACAACTCATTTGAATAATTAGCTGGTTGATAAACTGAATCATCCTAGTTCCAGCTGGGGTTGAGTGGTAGGAGACCGGTAGGTAGAGTAAATACTGAGGGGAGCAGGATTTCAGATGAGATAGATGAAAGAGAAGTAGCAGTGTTTCTGAAGTATGACATGAGGTCTTAGATACATACCCAGTTAAGAGTCTTATAAAACACATGTAACAGTAGGAGTAGGCGTTTACACACACACACACACCCTACAGACCCCCGCCATACACACGCGCACCCCCCCCCTACACACACGCGCACCCCCCCCCTACACACACACGCACCCCACCCTACAGACCCCCCCCCCCCTACACACACACACACACACACAGACCCCCGCCACACACACACACACACACCCCACTACAAACCCCTGCCACACACACCCCCCCCTACAGACCCCTGCCATACACACACACACACACACACACACACACACACACACACACTACAGACCCTCGCCATATACACACACACCCCCCCTACAGACCCCCGCCATACACACACACACACACACCCTCCAACAGACCACGCCACGCATTCCCACTAAATCAACGGCCAATGAACCCTGGAAACTCGACTCGTTTCCTCACTACACAAAATCAACGCAGCCGGGCAGTCTTCCTGGAAGAATAAACACATTGGATGGGAAATACATTGTAAAAAAAAGAAAAAACAGGCACGATTTAAAGCTCAGCTTATTTCATTAAAGGGGAGTACAATAAATTCCACTCTACTCTTCTCCTTGGCTATCAAGACACTGCGTTTCACCACGCAGCCCAAAATACTTCATAAAAAAAATCTTTATCCTCGTATAAACTTGTCCGAGGTGATCACAACAACCACTTCCTGTGTATCCACAAGGCTTCCGACAAGCACTAAAATAAGAGCACTTTATTGTCATTGTACTTACAGTTCACAGAAATATGTATATTTTTTAATTTATTTTTTTTAAATCAAGCTTTCCACAAGGCCTCAGATTGAAGCAGTAAAAGCCACTGTTAGACTGCTCCATAGAGCTGCACATTTTGTGGTAGGGAAGGACAAAGAGTACAACTCCCTCTAGTGGTTCTCATAGGCAGCACACTAATTCCCTATAGAGTACCACAGTATGAGTCATAATACCCATAAAACCTAGCAGTCACACAAGGAAAAGGTTCCAAATCGGTTTTCCACCATTCATGGGGATTTTAGAAACACTTCAAATAAGGGCTGTGTTTCGTGTACCCTGGCGTGACGCTTGGATGACAGTGTAAAATCGCTCTCTGACAAGGTGACTTATGTCAATATAGTCGCCTGTGTTTACCTCCCAAAAATGTAACGCGAATTAGCTGCTAATGTGGCTACCATACAGAACTATAAATGCTTGTCTCAAGAATCACGTCACTCAACAGGGCCCATAATGATCTGGACGATGCTTCCTAAAGTAGCCATTTAAAATGCATGATTTAATTTATACAATTTATAAAAACAAGTCCAGCTTTCTAGTTAAATAGCTAGCTAACTTGGCGAAGCTAGACGTTCTTGATCATGTTTGTTTGTGTATGTGGGTGAGGGGACGGTAGCCTACTTCAAGTACTACTTGACTTGAAGCTACCCTAGCTAGCGGTATTATTTTGGTCTGGCGTTTTGAGAGGTTTACTTTACTGCGGGAAGACATTGACCTGTTAGCTGGTACCCTCTGGACAGCAGATCATTAGTATAGCTAGTAGACAAGGTTATGTCATCTTATTTAGTCCTATCTGCTATGGAGCTTTTAAAATGTATTGGGTATTCACACGTTTATTTTTGAGGTAGAATTACTGTCGTCATTTTATTGATGTTTGTTTTTTTAAGTAGAATTACTGTCATGTTATTGATGCCAAATTGTAAACCTTATTTGCACCTTCTTTATTCCAGAACCAATGGGTGCCTGGGTCTCATCACCTCTCAACTAGATCAGCTGTTTCAACCTGGAACACTATTCTCCTTATTTGGTCTGCTAGCATGTTAGCAGATACCATAGACTTCCTGAAAAGCAGGAGTGCGTTTTCAGAAAGTCTCAAATACACTCCTCCCCCCCCCCCCGGGACTTTGAGAACATGCATCCCAAGTCTCCAATGGTCCCAATACTGGTTGATGTACAGACCTAAGTGACCACACATACTCTTCCATCGTTCACACACAGTGGACACAGATCACCATAGTAACTATGATTACTAAACTGGGACATAGATCTATAGTTCATGGCTCCCGAGTGGCGTAGCGGTCTAAGGCACTGCATCTCAGTGCAAGAGGCATTACTACAGTCCCCGGTTCGAATACAGGCTGTATCACATCCGACCGTGATTTGGAGTGCCATAGGGCAGCGCACAAATGGCCCAGTGACATCCGGGTTTGGCTGATGTAGGCCATCATTGCAAATAACAATTTGTTCTTCCCTGACTTGCCTAGTGAAATAAAGGCTACATTTAAATAAAAACAAATTTAAAAAACTTGCAGCAACTGCAGCACAATCAATAGGAGGTGAACAGTGCCTGGTGCTGAAAATATAGCTAACTTGTTATGCAAGTTTTGCACACCAACAGATGGAGAAAACCTACACCAGCGCAGCAATGCAATCTTCATTTTAATGTGACTTTACAAAACAACAAGAGGGCTTAATTGGAGTCTATTTCTCAGTAGTTTCTGTCCATGACTGATGCAACACGAAAAAGCATTAAAGACCGAGTTGATGAGTACTTGAGGTCACAGAGAAAGTCTGGACATGGGCCTGCTCTCCCTTTTGTAAGGAATTAGGCACTTTCTCATGTTTACTACAGTATGTACTGTAGGCTATGTTTATTTGTCACACTGCACAGTAGCCTAATTAACAAATGAAGGTGGCTTATAACTTCAAAATGCTTTCAAATCCAAAATGTAAAAGCATATTGTACAGTCCTGTATTTCATCATCATCTTTATGCTTTCATTAATAAAATGATAAAAATACTCTTTCAAATGCAGATGTTGATTTAGTTACAGATACATAACAAATTACTATGGGAATAAATATCACTGATTTACAGAAATATTGGAACAAAGTTGTCTAATGAAGGCAAACAATGTAGAATCCTCCAATCCTGTAGCCTACTCCCGACCGTCACGTTGTACAGCGCCATATTTTCCATTCCATCCAAACGGAAACCCTGAGGGTTTCGTTTTTCTCTGAATAGAAACACCATAATATAAATCAAATTAATTAAACTAAATTTCTTAAAATCATTCCCAAATACTATGTTATTACAGAAAAGGTTTTAAATTCTCTGGTAATGCCAATATGGAAGACTATCAAATGCATCTCAAAGTTGCCTCTGGTGGTCAAACTAGCACTAACTTGCATTAATAGAAAAAAATGGCTGACAATTAAATAACGTGCCACAGAATGCTGCAGCAGCCCGCAAAGTGTGATACAGTATGACACAACTATTAAAATAAGGAACCACTGTATTGATAAGTCTGAGAGAGATTTAAAAAGCTATCAAAACATCACGACAGGGAAAGCCTCCATTTAAAACACAGATCTTGTTTGAAATGGTTATATTAAAAAATGGTGGGAAAAAATTATTGGAACCAGTTCTGTGATTGCTAGGTTTTATGGGTATTACGACGTGTCCACTGTGGGGCTCTATATAGTGCTAAGTGATTAACCAAAATGTTATTTTTGTATAGAATTTTTTTACTAATTAACCAATGTTCTGTAAGCGCAATGCGAAGTGTCTCTTGAGATAAATCAAATCAACTGTGCCGATGTAGTAGGGCGTTATAGTTTCCAACAGGCCAATATTTGATAAAACACGTTTTCTGCGCTAAACTAACTACAATGACCATAATACATTGCGCGCCTACTTGTCCGGTCTGTGTGGGCGGAGTGGAAGTGGTGAATGCTATTTTACAGTAAACAAACTGACAGACTCAGTACGCTCATAGGGAAGGACAATCAACAAGCAGAGCACTTACACAAATGACTGATGATTGGCTGAGAGAAATTGATGATAAAAATAATTGTGGGGGCTGTTTTGTTAAAGACTTCAATGTGGCATTATAACATTATTGATCATAGTCTGCTGATGGAAAAAAAAACATATGTGTTATGGCTTCACATCCAAAGCATTTTGGGGCACTGTAAAGTCCATGGAGAATAAGAGCACCTCCTCCCCGCTGCCCACAACTGAGCCTAGGAAACACTGTCACCACCAATAAAATTACAATAGTCGATAATTTCAATAAGCATTATTCTACGGCTGGCTATGCTTTCCACCTGACTACCCCTACCCCGGCCAACAGCTCTGCACACCCTGCAGGAACTTGCCCAAGCCCTCTCCTTCACCCAAATCCAGACAGCTGATGATCTGAAAGAGCTGCAAAATCGGGATCCCTACAAATCAGCGGGGCTAGACAATCTGGACCCCCTCTTTCAAATATTATCCGCAGAAATTGTTGCAACCCTATTACTAGCCTATTCAACCTCCCTTTCGTATCGTCTGAGATTCCCAAAGATTGGAAAGCTGCCGCAGTCATCTCCCTCTTCCGAGCTGGTCATAGGTGCACCTCAGCCACGCTGCTCAAAGTCCTAAACGATATCATAACCGCCATCAATAAGAGACGATACTGCGCAGCTGTATTCATCGACCAAGCCAAGGCTTTCGACTCTGTCAATCACCACATTCTAAATCGTCAGTCTCAATAGCCTTGGTTTCTCAAATGACTGCCTCATCTGGTTCACCAACTACTTCTCAGATCGTTTTGACAAACTGAACTCTGAGGGCCTGTTGTCCGGACAGTAACTATGGAGTAACTATGGGGGTGACACAGGGTTAAATTCTCGGGTCAACTCTTTTCTCTGTTTATATCAATGATGTCGCTCAAGGTCCTAAACGATATCATAACCGCCATCGATAAGAGACAATACTGTGCAGCTGTATTCAACGACCTGGCCAAGGCTTTTGACTGTCAATCACCACATTCTTATCGGCAGACTCAACAGTCTTGGTTCCTCAAGTGACTGACTCGTCTGGTTCACCAACTACTTCTCAGACAGAGTTCATTGTGTCAAATTGGAGGGCCTCTTGTCCGGACCTTTGGCAGTCTTCTATGGGGGTGCCACAGGGTTCAATTCTCGGGCCAACTCTTTTCTCTGTATACATCAATGATGTCGCTCTTGCGGCTGGTGATTCTCTGATCCACCTCCACGCAGACAACACCATTCTGTTTTCCTCTGGCCCTTCTTTGGACACTGTTAATAAACCTACAAATGGGCTTCAATGCCAAACACTCCTTCCGTGGCCTCCAACTGCTTTTAAATGCAAGTAACACTAAATGCATGCTTTTCAACCGATTGCTGCCCGCACCCGCCCGACTAGCATCACTACTCTGAACTAGAGGTCGACCGATTAATCGGAATGGCTGATTAATTAGTGCCGATTTCAAGTTATAACAATCGGAAATCTGTATTTTTGGACACCGATTTTGCCAATTGTTATTATTTTTTATTTTTTTTACACCTTTATTTAATCTTTATTTAACTAGGCAAGTCAGTTAAGAACACATTCTTATTTTCAATGACGGTCTAGGAACGAACGGTGGGTTAACTGCCTATTTCAGGGGCAGAATGATAGATTTTCACCTTGTCAGCCTGGGGGATCCAATCTTGCAACCTTACAGTTAACTAGTCCAACGCAATAACAACCTGGCTCTCTCTCGTTGCACTCCACAAGGAGACTGCCTGTTACGTGGATGTAGTAAGCCAAGGTAAGTTGCTAGCTAGCATTAAACTTCTCATAAAAAACAATCATAATCACTAGTTAACTACACATGGTTGATTCTATTACTAGATTGTATCTAGTGTGTATCTATAATCTGACTGAGCATACAAGCATACAAGTATCTAAGTATCTGACTGAGCGGTGGTAGGCAGAAGCAGGCGCGTAAACATTCATTCAAACAGCACTTTCGTGCGTTTTGCCAGCAGCTCTTCGTTGTGTGTCAAACATTGCGCTGTTTATGACTTCAAGCCTATCAACTCCCGAGATGAGGCTGGTGTAACCGAAGTGAAATGGCTAGCTAGTTAGCGTGTGCTAATAGCGTTTCAAACGGCAGGAACTAATGGGGATCCATAATAAACCCCTGGAAAAGTAGCTGATGCCTTGGCAGGAACTAATGGGGATCCATAATAAACACCAGGAAGAGTCGCTGCTGCCTTGACAGGAACTAATGGGGATCCATATTAAACCCCAGGAAGAGTAGCTGCTGCCTTGACAGGAACTAATGGGGATCCATAATAAACACCAGGAAGAGTCGCTGCTGCCTTGACAGGAACTAATGGGGATCCATAATAAACCCCAGGAAGAGTAGCTGCTGCCTTGACAGGAACTAATGGGGATCCATAATAAACACCAGGAAGAGTAGCTGCTGCCTTGGCAGGAACTAATGGGGATCCATAATAAACCCCAGGAAGAGTAGCTGCTGCCTTGACAGGAACTAATGGGGATCCATAATAAACACCAGGAAGAGTAGCTGCTGCCTTGACAGGAACTAATGGGGATCCATAATAAACACCAGGAAGAGTAGCTGCTGCCTTGACAGGAACTAATGGGGATCCATAATAAACACCAGGAAGAGTCGCTGCTGCCTTGACAGGAACTAATGGGGACCCATAGTAAACCCCAGGAAGAGTAGCTGCTGCCTTGACAGGAACTAATGGGGATCCATAATAAATACAAGTAGTGAGAGATATCAATCTCGCCAAAAATCTATACAAAACAAGACCAATGCGTTTCTATGGGTTTATTTTGGACCTTAACTTGCCGCCTGTCTTCCTTCGGGATAACTCCTCCCATTTTTAGGGCGGAGACATGAGCAACTCGTCATTATATAGAGATATCTGGTGGTGGGGGGGGGGGGGGGGGCAGACACAGCGAGGAAGAGAAGAGAGAACATGCGATCGAGAGTGATAGCATAGGCTATGCTGCAGCAAATGTAGGCCTCTCTGTCACAAGAGAAAAACAATTACCATGATGAGATGATACATGCATTGTGAACCAGTGTTCAATGACTATGTACATAGGACAGTAGTCTCTTAGGTGCAGGGTAGAGTACCGGGTGTTAGCTGAGCTGGCTAGTAACAGTGACTAAGGTTCAGGGCAGGGCACTGGGCGGAGGCCGCCTAATGGTGACCACGTAACAGCCTGACGGGTCTGGAGGCTTGATGCACCTGTACCATCTCCGTGATCAGGCTATGACTCGGGTGGCGGAGGTCCTTGATCATCTTCTTGGACATAAAGACACCGGGTGCTGTAGATGTCCTGGAGGACAGGCAGTGTGCCCCCTGGTGATACGTTGGGCTGACCGCACCTCTAGAGAGCCCTGCGGTTGCGGACAGTGCAGTATCACAGGTAGGGATTCAGACTCATGGTGTTGAAGGCTGAGCTGGAGTCAATGAACAGCATTCCTCCTGATGGAGTCATCTGTGGATCTGTTGGGGCGGTTTGCAAATTGTAGTGTGTCCAGGGTGTCGGGTAAGATGCGGGAGGTGATCCTTAACTAGCCTCCCAAAGCACTTCAGGATGACAGAAGTGAGTGCTACGAGGCGATAGTCATTTAGTTCAGTTACCTTCACTTTCTGGGATACAGGAACAATGGTGGACATCTTGAAGCAAGTGGGGAAAGCAGACTGGGATAGGGAGAGAAACCTTAAACGACCTCAAAAAAACACTAATAGTGCACTACTTGTATGTGGCTTGGGCCAAAACAAGTTCATTTCATAGGGAATCGGGAACATTTCAGACTTGCCTCTATTCTCAAAGCCATTTCTGTATAACGCTGTGTCAGAGGGATTTGAGAACTTGTCTTGAGCTGATATAATTCCTGAAAGTGGGTGAACTTAACACATTTCCTAATCAAACCAAGTACATCCATATCAAAACCACATTATTTTCAGAATTCTAGCTTTAGAACTCTTTTCAGAATTCTAGCTTTAGAACTCTTTTCAGAATTCTAGCTTTAGAACTCTTTTCAGAATTCTAGCTTTAGAACTCTTCTGTACGCTAGCTTTAGAACTCTTTTGTCAGTTAATAGCATTCTTTTGGACATATTTCTCTGGATCAAAAGAAAAGTAAAAGACGGTTGTTTCAAACCTTTGAGGGTTTTCTTCAGATGAGAGAGAAGGCCTCCAAGTCGCTGCAGGTCAAAGTAGTCCACCTTCCCATTGTAGAAGAGCTGAGGCGGAACATAGGCCTCTGGAGAGGGAGAGGAGGGGAAGAAAGGAGAGGAGGAGAAAATAATTAGCATTACCATTGAGATGGTAGATGAAGACAGGGCTATTGTGGGTAATTACCCGTAAAGTAATTAAGATAATCATAAACTCAGTCCCCTGAGCAATAGGATGAGAGGGGGGATTTTTTTTTATATAAAGGACACATGGCTCAGGAAAAGCTTTTCTGTGAAATATCTCCCATGTCCTATTAATACCAGGGGACGAGATGCCCTTCATGTAGTTGGCTAAGAGTATAATGGTACAGGGGAAAAGTGAGCAGAGTGTTTAGTACAGGACAGGGTTCGTACAGACAGTGGCAAGTCAAATTCAAGGATTCAAGTCAAATTCAAGACAAAGCTAACTAGCGTTAGGGCAATGATTAGAAGTATATGGTAACAGCTAGCATGCTAACACTAGTTAACAACTTCCTTCAAACTTCCCCAGAGTCTCATGAAGGGTTTCAATTGTTAAACAGCCACCACTAACATTGAGTGGCTGCTGCCAACATACTGACAACAACTCCAGCCACTTTAATAATGGGAAAATAGATGTAAAAAATGTATCACTAGCCACTTTAAACAATGCCACTTAATATAATGTTTACATACCTTACGTGACTCATCTCATATGTATATACTGTACTCTATACCATCTACTGCATCTTGCCATCTTTATGTAGTACATGTATCACTAGCCACTTTAAACAATGCCACTTAATATAATGTTTATGTAACAGTACAAATTTAAACCGTCCCCTCGCCCATACCCGGGCGCGAACTAGGGACCTTCTGCACACATCAACAGTCACCCTCGAAGCATCGTTACCCATCGCTCCACAAAAGCCGCGGCCACTACTTCAAGGTCTCAGAGCAAGTGACGTCACTGATTGAAACGCTATTTAGCGCCCACGCTAACTAAGCTAGCCGTTTCACATCTGTTACACTCACCCCCCTTTTGACCTTCCTCCTTTTTCCGCAGCAACCAGTAATCCGGGTCAACAGCATCAATGTAACAGTACAAATTTAGACCGTCCCCTCGCCCATACCCGGGCGCGAACTAGGGACCTTCTGCACACATCAACAGTCACCCTCGAAGCATCGTTACCCATCGCTCCACAAAAGCCGCGGCCCTTGCAGAGCAAGGGGAACTACTACTTCAAGGTCTCAGAGCAAGTGACGTCACTGATTGAAACGCTATTTAGCGCCCACGCTAACTAAGCTAGCCGTTTCACATCTGTTACATTTACATAGCCTACATTACTCATCTCATATACTGTACTCTATACCATCTACTGCATCTTGCCTTTGCCTTTCTTTCTCATTCCTATATGTTTATGTTCTTCATCCCTTTACACTTGTGTGTATATAAGGTAGCTGCTGTGAAATTGTTGGGTTATATTACTTGTTATATATTACTGCATTGTCAGGAACTAGAAGCACAAGTATTTCGCTACACTCTCATTAACATCTGCTAACCATGTGTCTGTGACAAATAAAATTTGATTTTAAGCCTGAAGTATCCCTTTAATAGGAATACATTGACATTGTATTCTAGCTCAGCCGTAAGGGTTAAGTTTCCCCTAGACACACTGGTCCAAGATCAGTTTGAGAGCTTTGAACGCTCCTCCAAATCATGTATTATGTATTATAATACAAGTAACGTGACATTGGGCTGTTGAATTCCCCCGCTCGAAGTTTGAAGTTGGGTCGTTCTTGAATTACAGTGGCATTTGGGCATGGCGTTTTGATTTTATATAAAAAATTAAAAATAAATGTGGGTACATTTTCCCCATTCTAAATCAACTAATATGGTAGCTCAATGACTTTAAATCATTTCTACCATTATGATAACATTGTGTAACCAGTAGGAGTAGTAAAGCCAACGATGGTAACGCCAACGATGGTAACGCCTACGATGGTAACGCCCACGATGGTAACGCCAACGATGGTAACGCCTACGATGGTAACGCCAACGATGGTATCGCCAACGATGGTAACGCCTACGATGGTAACGCCTACGATGGTAACGCCAACGATGGTAACGCCTACGATGGTAACGCCAACGATGGTAACGCCAACGATGGTAACGCCAACGATGGTAACGCCAACGATGGTAACGCCTACGATGGTAAAGCCAACGATGGTAACGCCAACGATGGTAACGCCTACGATGGTAACGCCAACGATGGTAACGCCAACGATGGTAACGCCAACGATGGTAACGCCTACGATGGTAACGCCAACGATGGTAACGCCAACGATGGTAACGCCTACGATGGTAACGCCAACGATGGTAACGCCAACGATGGTAACGCCAATGTCACATTTTAGAAAACATTTCTGACATGTAGGCCACAAATCTTCAAATCTAAAATGGTCCTTCAAAAATGATTTACTAAAGTGGTATGATTAATCATTTTGCTCACCATATTAATCGCCTTTCAAAAACAGTTTAGATAGCCAAGATTAAAAAGAGATACAATTTGGAGCACACTTCCCATTCCAATTGCACATAACGGTAGGCAGATCAATTATTTTAAAGACTTCCATATGCCATTGAAACCAGTAGCCTATTTCTCACACGTTATATGGTTTCCTTTATTGTCTTGAAGGCAAAGGCATTATCCTAGTCATACTAGCATCCCATGCTAGTTGATGATAATCCTAGTCATATTAGCATCCCATGCTAGTTGATAATAATCCTAGTCTTATTAGCATCCCATGCTAGTTGATGATAATCCTAGTCATATTAGCATCCCATGCTAGTTGATGATAATCCTAGTCATATTAGCATCCCATGCTAGTTGATGATAATCCTAGTCATATTAGCATCCCATGCTAGTTGATAATAATCCTAGTCATATTAGCATCACGTGCTAGTTGATAATAATCCTAGTCATATTAGCATCCCATGCTAGATGATAATAATCCTAGTCATATTAGCAACCCGTGCTAGATGATAATCCTAGTCATATTAGCAACCCGTGCTAGATGATAATCCTAGTCATATTAGCAACCCGTGCTAGATGATAATCCTAGTCATATTAGCAACCCGTGCTAGATGATGATAGTCCTAGTCATATTAGTAACCCGTGCTAGTTGATGATAATCCTAGTCATATTAGCAACCCGTGCTAGATGATAATCCTAGTCATATTAGCAACCCGTGCTAGATGATAATCCTAGTCATATTAGCATCCCATGCTAGTTGATGATAATCCTAGTCATATTAGTAACCCATGCTAGTTGATGATAATCCTAGTCATATTAGCATCCCATGCTAGTTGATAATAATCCTAGTCATATTAGCAACCCGTGCTAGATGATAATCCTAGTCATATTAGCAACCCGTGCTAGATGATAATCCTAGTCATATTAGCAACCCGTGCTAGATGATAATCCTAGTCATATTAGCAACCCGTGCTAGATGATGATAGTCCTAGTCATATTAGTAACCCGTGCTAGTTGATGATAATCCTAGTCATATTAGTAACCCGTGCTAGATGATAATCCTAGTCATATTAGCAACCCGTGCTAGTTGATAATAATCCTAGTCATATTAGCATCCCATGCTAGTTGATGATAATCCTAGTCATATTAGTAACCCATGCTAGTTGATGATAATCCTAGTCATATTAGCATCCCATGCTAGTTGATGATAATCCTAGTCATATTAGTAACCCATGCTAGTTGATGATAATCCTAGTCATATTAGCATCCCATGCTAGTTGATAATAATCCTAGTCATTAGTATCACGTGCTAGTTGATAATAATCCTAGTCATATTAGCGTCCCATGCTAGTTGATGATAATCCTAGTCATATTAGCGTCCCATGCTAGTTGATGATAATCCTAGTCATATTAGCATCCCATGCTAGTTGATGAGAATCCTAGTCATATTAGCATCCCATGCTAGTTGATGAGAATCCTAGTCATATTAGCATCCCATGCTAGTTGATGATAATCCTAGTCATATTAGTAACCTGTGCTAGTTGATGATAATCCTAGTCATATTAGCAACCCATGCTGGTTGTTGCATCTTTAAATCTTCCCTCTTTCGAAAATTCCAACTGATATTTTCATCTCCGTCTCATGAAACAGCTCTCATGTGCGGTGCGCTTTTGACAGTGTTTTCTCGCAAGATGCATTACAGGAAACAAAAAATATATATATTCCTTGTGCGTATTGCTGCACTTATGATGTGATGAAATAAAGAGTTGATCAACATTGTAAACCAAACCAAACGTTCTGATCAGTTGCATCAGACTAATTGTTTTATTTCTTGATGTAGCCTAGGCCAACGGATTGTATGAATTTGGAATATATCATCCCACAACTGTAGCAGATCTTGTTTGGAATAGGCCATTTCTTTCTCCCAGAGAACAGCAAGCTGACCAGTAGTATAGATACACTTTTCTACTATGGGGGGGGGGGGGGGGGGGGGTTAGTAGATAGACATAAGCTAGTGACTTTGCTGTTCGTTACTCGTCTTGTTGGCCAAAGGGAAAAGTAAAATGTGGACAGGTATTGTAACATCTTCAAATGCACATCTGGAATTTGAGAAGAAGAAGAAGACGCACGCTGTTTCATGTTCTGTTCACATGAACTACCAAAATGTCAATGAGATTTCTGTCAGTCTGAGCACTGTGGATGGACACCCTAATCAGGTTACCCACCCAACGCATATGGGTCTGGTAAATTTAAATGCTGCTGGTGAAATGGCCGGCGCCACATTTTCCTAACGAAAATCCTGGTCTGTGTCTGTGCCTCTCTCCCTCTCTCCCTCTCCCTCTCCCCCTCTCTCCCTCACCGTCACTGCTGACGCAGCCAGGGTTCCTCATCTTCCCTTCGTCCCAGTAGCTCCTTACGGCCGTGATGAGCCGATGCAGGAAACACACCATGTATTCTGGAGGACACAGCGCTGTGGGGTGCTGAAACACACACACAGGAAACACATGTATTCTGGAGGACACAGCGCTGTGGGGTGCTGAAACACACACACAGGAAACACATGTATTCTGGAGGACACAGTGCTGTGGGGTGCTGAAACACACATACACACAGGAAACACATCATGTATTCTGGAGGACAGCGCTGTGGGGTGCTGAAACACACACACACAGGAAACACATCATGTAATCTGGAGGACACAGCGCTGTGGGGTGCTGAAACACACACACACAGGAAACACATCATGTATTCTGGAGGACGCAGCGCTGTGGGGTGCTGAAACACACACAGCATCCGTGTAACACACACACACACAGGAAACACATCTCTTACCCCTCTGTTGCTGGCGTTCTCCTGTAGAAACTTCCTGAACTTATTCAGGAATATGTACCGCGATGCTTCACCCTGTGAGAGACAGAAGCAGCGATGGTCAGTGAGAGTTGGAGACGTTTTATAACAGAAGAAGTAGAACTGCATTATAAAATCGGAGGACACCAAAAAACAACAGCAGTCACGTTGCGTTTCGATTCCCCCAGATATCCTGAACATGAGTTAACATGTGTTCCTTTCCTCGTGAAGCCAACGGCCTCAACGGTGCGTCTCCAACGAATAAGTGTGTCAACGTTGACATTTTCTGTATGTACATTTCAGGGGTTTAAAAACGTACCGTTCCTTTGTCCTTGTTGTTAAGCATCAACTTCAGGATCTGAACCTGCAACTCCTCCACCACTGACAGGACAGAAGAGACCGCACAGCTGAGCCAGAGCATCATAATAACATTATTTTTTACATCAGCACAAAGAGCTTTCACAGAACCAGGCCTAGACCACAAAGAGCAAGAAGAAGCAGGAACAGAAGCATACGAAAGGAGGGAAGGAAAAAAAAGCTCCCAAGGAAGAAAACAGAGAGGAACCCAACCCCTTCTGGCTGTAGACAGGCAGACAAATGTGATGAGGAATTTGTAGTGGACATGACTAACCCTCAATCCTCTTTTTAAGCCTCTGACAGCCTCTCTCGTAGGCCCGGCGCCTCAGCCTCTCCTCTGCACTCTCATCTTTAGACTCCTTTCCCTAGTCACACGAGAGGGGACAGTATTGCATATAACCACAGTTGTTGTTATCAATTTGTTACACTCTTAGAAACGAGCAGCGCTACCTAGAACCTACCTAGCTAGAACCTAGAACCTGCTACCTAGAACCATAAAGGATTCTTCAGTTGTCCCCGTGGGGAAAAACCCCTCTGGAAAATAAATATTTTTTTAGTTCCAAGTGGAACCCTTTCACTAACAGAGGGTTTCCCTAAACTCGGTCCTCAGGACCACAAGGGGGTTCACGTTTTTGGGTTTGTGCCCCTAGCACTACACAGCTGATTCAATTAACCAACTAATCATCAAGCTTTGATCATTTGAATCAGCTGTGTAGTGCTAGGGGGGGGGGAAAAAAAAAAAACAGAGGACCGAGTTTAGGGAAACCCTCTGTTAGTGAAAGGGTTCCACTTGGAACTAAAAACATCTTTATTTTCCAGAGGGTTTTTTTTCCCCATGGGGACAACTGAGTTTGGGAAACGCTGCATTGAGACAAGGTTCCAAAGGGCTCTACATGGAAGCAAAAGGGTTATCTCCTATGGGGACAAACAAACACTTTTTTTTGTAGCTAGAAATTTTATGCGCTTCTGAAACAAACAAAAATAAATGGTAGCCAAATCATGACATCCTTTTCAGAGCTGTGATAGGCTGCACCTCTCAGAGGAAAGCCGTGATAGGCTGTACCTCTTTGTCGAAGCGTGTGGGCCACCAGGTGGTGGGGATGAGTTCCTCTAGTCCCGCCTCCTTCACCCTCAGAGGAGTCTTAATGTAGAAGAACACCACTGAGCGCAAAACATCAAACGTGTTGAGAGTTAAAGACAATACAGATTATATACACGCAAACACGCGCCAGACAACACGCTAACTCGCGCCAGACAAACACGCTAACACACGCCCGACAACATCCTACACATACCAAGCAACACAGCGTGCAAGATTACACAGTTGAAGACTACACAGACAATCAAAATATACTGTAAACACATTTCACACGGAGCCAAGGCAGAATCTTATCCTGACCAACTAAAGAGCATTTAAAATTGATGAGATAACTAACTACACTGTCTCAAACTCATGCATCGCAAGTACATGACCGCTTAGTGTGATAATTATGAAGCATAATAAGCACTTCATTAACCAATGAAAGGATATAGAACATTGCTGAGCAGATACTTCCTGGACTTCTCATGGCGCAGAATAGCTGTCGTCAAACGAAGGTAGTGAATCTGGAGAAAGTCATAGAAGACAAATGACAAGTCATATGCAGTCACAATTACCATTACAATACATTGAATATACACACCCCAAACCCACCCCCACCCCCCCAGGACCCACCCACCCCCCAGGATCCACCCACTCCCCAGGATCCACCCACTCCCACCCCCCAGGACCCACCCACTCCCCAGGACCCACCCACCCCCCAGGATCCACCCACCCCCCACCCCCCCAGGACCCACCCACTCCCCCAGGATCCACCCACCCACTCCCCAGGACCCACCCACCCCCCAGGACCCCACGACCCTCCCACCCCACCACGACCCACCCACCCCCCCAGGACCCACCCACTCCCCCAGGACCCACCCACTCCCCAGGACCCACCCACCCACCCCCCAGGACCCACCCACCCCCCAGGACCCACCCACCCCCCAGGACCCACGACCCACCCCAGTAAATAACAGCAGAGCTGCTGGACATTTTTAACCACCTCTCTCAGATCGTAACCTCAACAAGCTCTCCTCTGCTAAATGTGACAAGGACGAAATGAAACAGATCCTACTCCTAAACACACACACACACACAGCTCTGAACCATGACAAGGACAAACTGAAAGACACCCAACTCCTTCACAAACACAGCTGCTCCTTTGACGCATCTAAGGTTAAACATCAACGTCGTAAATTCTTTTTTTTTTAATTTACGAGGCACTTTTTGAATTAACCAACTATGTATATCACACCAAGGTGATATCTGATTGACTGTTTATCATCTCCTCCTCTGTGTCCTTCATGTGTTTCAAATGACACCCTATTCCCTACCGAGTGCACTACTTTGACTAGAGCAACATAGGGCACAGGTGCAAAGTTGTAAAAATTGAGGCCCTGGACAGAAGAGGCAGGCAGGCTCAATGCTGTAGGATTGATTTGAGAATGCTGGCTGGAATATGTTCAAAAAGATTCATCCACCCGGGACTCATCCATCCACATTGAGGAATATACGTTGCCAGTCACAGGCTTCAATAGGAAATGTGTTGATGATGTGCCCACAATAATAAATTATCATCATGAACCGGACATACCCCAACCAAAAACCCTGGATGAACGGAGATATCCGTACCATGCTGAGAGGCAGCACTGCAGCATTCAATGTCATCAGAGTTTGTTCTGCTGACTCGGTGGAGCGACGCGTTCAAGGCAAGCAGGTACGAGCTCCACAGATCCATTAGGGACGCATAGAGCCACTACAGACTCAAACTTGAATTGATGTTCGACAACTCAGACTCCGCATTGCATGATGCAAGGACTACAGACTATCCATGACTCATCTCATCTTTATTGAAGACTCATCTCTTCAGTAGGTCCTATGATTGACTGTAGTCTGGCCCAGGAGTGTGAAGGTGAACGGAAAGGCTCTGGAGCAACGAACTGCCCTTACTGTCTCTGCCTGGCCGGTTCCCCTCTCTCCACTGGGATTCTCTGCCTCTAACCCTATTAGAGGGGCAGAGTCACTGGCTTACTGGGGCTCTTTCATACCGTCCCTGGGAGGGGTGCGTCACTTGAGTGGGTTGAGTCACACACCAGTCTTCCTGTCTGTGTTGGCGCCCCCCCCCCCCCCCCTTGGGTTGTGCCGTGGCGGAGATCTTTGTGGGCTATACTCTGCCTTGTCTCAGGATGGTAAGTTGGTGGTTGAAGATATCCCTCTAGTGGTGTGGGGGCTGTGCTTTGGCAAAGTGGGTGGGGTTATATCCTGCCTGTTTGGCCCTGTCCGGGGATGTCCTCGGATGGGGCCACAGTGTCTCCTGACCCTTCCCGTCTCAGCCTCCAGTATTTATGCTGCAGTAGTTTATGTGTCGGGGGGATAGGATCCGTCTGTTTTATCTGGAGTATTTCTCCTGTGTCCTGTGTGAATTTAAGTATGCTCTCTCTAATTATCTCTCAGAGGACCTGAGCCCTAGGACCATGCCTCAGGACTACCTGGCCTGATGACTCCTTGCTGTCCCCAGTCCACCTGGCTGTGCTGCTGCTCCAGTTTCAACTGTTGTGCCTGTGGCTATGGAACCCTGACCTGTTCACCGACGTGCTACCTGTCCCAGACCTGCTGTTTTCAACTCTCTAGAGACAGCAGGAGCGGTAGAGATACTCTCAATGATCGGCTATGAAAAGCCAAATGACATTACTCCTGAGGTGCTGACCTGTTACACCCTCGACAACTGATTATTATTATTTGACCCTGCTGGTCATCTATGAATGTTTGAACATCTTGGTCATGTTCTGTTATAATCTCCAACCGGCACAGCCAGAAGAGGACTGGCCACCCCTCATAGCCTGGTTCCTCTCTAGGTTTCTTCTTAGGTTTTGGCCTTTCTAGGGAGTTTTTCCTAGCCACCGTGCTTCTACACCTGCATTGCTTGCTGTTTGGGGTTTTAGGCTGGGTTTCTGTACAGCACTTTGAGATATCAGCTGATGTAAGAAGGGCTTTATAAATACATTGGATGTCTCAATTTTCTCAAGGCTTAACAATCCTTCTTTAACCCGTCTCCTCCCCTTCATCTACACTGATTGAAATGGATTTAACAAGTGACATCAATAAGGGATCATAGCTTTTCACCTGGATATACCTGGTCAGACTACGTCATGGACAGAGCAGGTGTTCTTAAATGTTTTGCACACTCAGGGTATACCATGCGTACCATTGCACTACTAAAACTAGGAACTAGTGTGACAGTGGACCCACACCTGAAAACTCTCCCTCTGCTGCTGTTATACATAGCTTACAATTGGCTCATTCAACCCACCCTCCTCTCCTTTGTAACTATGTCCCCAGGTCATTGCTGTAAATGACAATGTCTTCTCAGTAAACTTACCTGGTAAAATAAAGGCTAAATAAATAAAAAATAATAATAAAAAAAACATTGGAGGCACAACAGAGAATAGTTTCTATAGGAACAGAGACCAATGACCAATATGTGGTGCTCTTTGTTTCTGCATTTTATTCATGACAAATGTACAGTGTTAAGACAGTGTTAACTGAAAACCACAACCGGTGGTACCATGACGACTGAAAACCACAACCGGTGGTACCATGACGATTGAAAACCACAACCGGTGGTACCATGACTGAAAACCACAACTGGTGGGACAAAGGAGTGACATTTCCTTTGCTCCTTTCCCTGCAAGTGGTCAACTCAATACACCTCATGATATGTAAATCAGAAGTGTCCACTTAATTTGAGAGCTGAGGGGAGAGGGTGTGTCTTATGTGTTTGGAATGCAGCCCAGGTATGGTATGGAGGGGGTGGGGGCCGGAGTCTAAGACAGGAAGTAAATCCACAGGTATGCTAGAGTACGGTCCGTGGGTGTGGCATCCTACCTGGAAGCCCAAGTCTGGGATGATGGGGGAGAATCTATAGGCCCTCAGCAGTGACATCATCAGCTGCTTCAGACACTCGTTCACCTCGTAGTCCTGTACGGGCAGAGTCATTGCATTCAGAAAAAGATTACATTTTGCACATTAGGCCCCAACCCTACCTCGAGAGCCGCACGCATGACTGAGTTAGTTGCACAATTCTACCATTGTCATCAACGCATGATTTATACAAACATTTGAGTTAAGCGATAAAGATTTTCAAACTAGGATTGGCCAAATGCAAGTGCAGGAGATATGTTCAGCAAAGACTAGCTAGCGTTGGCTACATGCTAGGCCAGAGGCTCACCTCACCTTAGGGTTAGAGGTAAAGGGTAGAGGGTAGGTACTGACCTCCATGAGAAGCCAGAAGAGGTCCAGAAGCTGCTGGATGAGAGGGTGTTCGTCCACTGAGCCACCCCCCTCCAGAATACCCAGCAGGAAGTTCATCAGCACATCTTCTACTAGATACACCTTACACTGTGGAGACAGACCCTCAACATGTCACACTGTGGAGACAGACCCTCGACATGTGACACTGTGGAGACAGACCCTCGACATGTGACACTGTGGAGACAGACCCTCGACATGTGACACTGTGGAGACAGACCCTCGACATGTGACACTGTGGAGACAGACCCTCGACATGTGACACTGTGGAGACAGACCCTCGACATGTGACACTGTGGAGACAGACCCTCGACATGTGACACTGTGGAGACAGACCCTCGACATGTGACACTGTGGAGACAGACCCTCGACATGTGACACTGTGGAGACAGACCTTCAACATGTTACACTGTGGAGACAGACCTTCAACATGTTACACTGTGGAGACAGAACCTCAACATGTTACACTGTGGAGACAGAACCTCAACATGTTACACTGTGGAGACAGAACCTCAACATATTACACTGTGGAAACAGACCCTATACATGTTACACTGTGGAGACAGACCTTCAACATGTTACACCGTGGAAACAGACCCTCTACATGTTACACTGTGGAGACAGACCTTCAACATGTTACACTGTGGAGACAGAACCTCAACATTTTACACACGAGACTAGAGACAATAATACACACAAGATAAATGACATGAACACCATTTGATTCCGATTGGGATACCTTCAACTGACCACAATGTGAACCACATTGCAGAATCAATGTCCAAATCATATTGTCCCGAAAAAAAGGACAAAATGTACACCAGTTTCAGCTGCAGTCATTTAGCGGTGAGAACACACAAAAGCCCCAAAAATACGAAGAAAAAAAAAACTAATCTGTGGAGGCGCACTTAGAAGATGCTATACGAACAGTCCACATTCACTGTTTCCTCTGCAAACATAACAAGTAATGAATAGAAGAAGAAAACTGACAAGCCAACAGTAGAACAGTTGATTAACCTAGTCGGCTTGTTGTTGTGCCTTCTATGCCAGAGAAATATCCCTCTCGGGGCACGGTTAAGTTACGAGTGCCATAGGGAAGGAAACATGCATTCAGACAACGCACAACAACTCATAATGCATTCGTAGGGAAAATAGCAGTTGTAATGGCATTGGTTTTAAAAAATAATAATTAAAAAGACGAGCCCAAATTTCCATTCTTACTTTATCAATTTCTGGCAGCCAGGGAAAGGATTGAGGGAAAATGGTGACATTAAGTGTTTATTTTTGTCTGTGAGAAGTACAGGCAGTGGACGTGTTACCCCACCGGGTGATGGGTTACCCCAAGTTACCCTAAAAAGGGTAGACCTACATTACATTCACTGTGTTTATGCATGTGTTTTCGGGACATAAAATAAATATAATGCTAACTAGTTAAAATATCACATTTGGGATCTAGTTAATGATTAACCCAATAGGGTAAATGCAGATAAATGGGCAACCCCATGCTTCAGCCTATTTATAGCCACTACACTGTATCAGTTGGGCTTCAGGTGATACTGCTTATTACTTATATTTTTTTTTATTCGCCTTTATTTAACCAGGTAGGCCAGTTGAGAACAAGTTATCATTTACAACTGCGACCTGGACCAAGATCAAGCAATGCAGTGCAACAAAAACAGAGTCACAAAGGAATAAACAAACAGTCAATAATACAATAGAAAAAGTCTATATACAGTGTGTGCAAATGAGGTAGGATAAGGGAGGTAAGGCAATAAATAGACCATGGTGGCAAAGTAATTACAATTTAGCAATTAAACACTGGAGTGAGATGTGCAGAAGATGGATGTGCAAGTAGAAATACTGGGGTGCAAAGGTGCAAAATAAATCAAATAAATAACAGTGTGGGGATGAGGTAGTTGGATGGGCTATTTACAGATGGGCTATGTACAGGTGCAGTGATCTGTGAGCTGCTCTGACAGCTGGTGCTTAAAGTTAAGTTAGTGAGATATGAGTCTCCAGCTTCAGTGATTTTTGCAGGTCGTTCCAATCATTGGCAGCAGAGAACTGGAAGGAAAGGCGGCCTAAAGAAGAATTAGCTTTGGGGATGACCAGTGAGATACACCTGCTGGAGTGCGTGCTACGGGTGGGTGCTGCTATGGTGACCAGTGAGCTGAGATAAGGCGGGGCTTTACCCAACAAGAGCATACAGGTCGCAGTGGTGGGTAGTACAGTGCCTTACGAAAGTATTCGGCCCCCTTGAACTTTGCGACCTTTTGCCACATTTCAGGCTTCAAACATAAAGATATAAAACTGTATTTTTTTGTGAAGAATCAACAACAAGTGGGACACAATCATGAAGTGGAACGACATTTATTGGATATTTCAAACATTTTTAACAAATCAAAAACTGAAAAATTGGGCGTGCAAAATTATTCAGCCCCCTTAAGTTAATACTTTGTAGCGCCACCTTTTGCTGCGATTACAGCTGTAGGTCGCTTGGGGTATGTCTATCAGTTTTGCACATCGAGAGACGGAAATTATTTCCCATTCCTCCTTGCAAAACAGCTCGAGCTCAGTGAGGTTAGATGGAGAGCATTTGTGAACAGCAGTTTTCAGTTCTTTCCACAGATTCTCGATTGGATTCAGGTCTGGACTTTGACTTGGCCATTCTAACACCTGGATATGTTTATTTTTGAACCATTCCATTGTAGATTTTGCTTTATGTTTTGGATCATTGTCTTGTTGGAAGACAAATCTCCATCCCAGTCTCAGGTCTTTTGCAGACTCCATCAGGTTTTCTTCCAGAATGGTCCTGTATTTGGCTCCATCCATCTTCCCATCAATTTTAACCATCTTCCCTGTCCCTGCTGAAGAAAAGCAGGCCCTAACCATGATGCTGCCACCACCATGTTTGACAGTGGGGATGGTGTGTTCAGGGTGATGGGCTGTGTTGCTTTTACGCCAAGCATAACGTTTTGCATTGTTGCCAAAAAGTTCAATTTTGGTTTCATCTGACCAGAGCACCTTCTTCCACATGTTTGGTGTGTCTCCCAGGTGGCTTGTGGCAAACTTTAAACGACACTTTTTATGGATATCTTTAAGAAATGGCTTTCTTCTTGCCACTCTTCCATAAAGGCCAGATTTGTGCAATATACGACTGATTGTTGTCCTATGGACAGAGTCTCCCACCTCAGCTGTAGATCTCTGCAGTTCATCCAGAGTGATCATGGGCCTCTTGGCTGCATCTCTGATCAGTCTTCTCCTTGTATGAGCTGAAAGTTTAGAGGGACGGCCAGGTCTTGGTAGATTTGCAGTGGGCTGATACTCCTTCCATTTCAATATTATCGCTTGCACAGTGCTCCTTGGGATGTTTAAAGCTTGGGAAATCTTTTTGTATCCAAATCCGGCTTTAAACTTCTTCACAACAGTATCTCGGACCTGCCTGGTGTGTTCCTTGTTCTTCATGATGCTCTCTGCGCTTTTAACGGACCTCTGAGACTATCACAGTGCAGGTGCATTTATACGGAGACTTGATTACACACAGGTGGATTGTATTTATCATCATTAGTCATTTAGGTCAACATTGGATCATTCAGAGATCCTCACTGAACTTCTGGAGAGAGTTTGCTGCACTGAAAGTAAAGGGGCTGAATAATTTTGCACGCCCAATTTTTCAGTTTTTGATTTGTTAAAAAAGTTTGAAATATCCAATAAATGTCGTTCCACTTCATGATTGTGTCCCACTTGTTGTTGATTCTTCACAAAAAAAATACAGTTTTATATCTTTATGTTTGAAGCCTGAAATGTGGCAAAAGGTTGCAAAGTTCAAGGGGGCCGAATACTTTCGCAAGGCACTGTATATGGGTCTTTGGTGACAAAACGGATGGCACTGCGATAGACTGCATCCAGTTTGCAGAGTAGAGTGTTGGAGGCAAGTTTGTAAATGACATCGCCGAAGTCAAGGATCGGTAGGATAGTCAGTTTTACGAGGGTATGTTTGGCAGCATGAAAGAAGGATGTTTGATTGCGAAATAGGAAGCCGATTCTAGATTTCATTTTGGATCGGAGATGCTTAATGTGAGTCTGGGAGGAGAGTTAACAGTCTAACCAGACACCTAGATATTTGTAGTTGTCCACATATTCTAAGTCAGAACCGTCCAGAGTAGTGATGCTGGACGGGCGGGCAGGTGCGGGCAGCAATTGGTTGAAGAGCATGCATTTAGTTTAACTTGCATTCAAGAGCAGTTGGAGGCCACGGAAGGAGAGTTGTATGGGATTGAAGCTCGTCTGGATGGTTGTTAACACAGTGTCCACAGAAGGGCCAGAAGTATACAGAATGGTGTCATCTACGTAGAGGTGGATCAGAGACTCACCAGCATCAAGAGCGATGACATTGATATAAACAGAGAAGAGAGTCAGCCCAAGGATTGAACCCTGTGGCACCCCCATAGAGACTGCCAGAGGTCCGGACAACAGGCCCTCCGATATGACACACTGAACTCTATGAGAAGTAGTGCATGGTTGAATATGATAACATAATACAAAATTACAATACATTATTGGGCTCATTTCTGGAGGTGGAAATTATATTTTAGATGGTGTCAGTATAATTACATTTTCAGTAATTTTGGAGTGGAATGTTTCCTTAAAATGTAATCTGAGCTTGTCAGTAATAAACATTCTCCCGGGGATGACACCAGACCCCCCCAACAAATGGGGGGCCGTACACAATAAATAGTCATATTGGAGTACAACACTGGCGAGTGTAGAGAGTATAGGGATATTGTCCATGTCGGCACCAACGATGTTAGGATGAAACAGTCAGAGGTCAAACAAGTGCAACATAGCTTCAGCGTGTAAATCAAATAGAACCAAGTGTCGGCATCGAAAAATTGTCTTTGGCCCCCCTCGCAGTTAGGGGGAGTGATGAGCTCTACAGCAGAGTCTCACAACTCAATCGCTGGTTGAAAAGTGTTTTCTGCCCCTCCCAAAAGATAGAATTTGGAGATAATTGGCGATAATTGGCCCTCTTTCTGGGACTCACCCACAAACAGGACCAAACCTGGCCTGCTGAGGAGTGACGGACTCCATCCTAGCTGGAGGGGTGACTTCAACATTCACATGGAAAAGTCCACAGACCCACTCCAAAAAGTATTTCGGAGGCATCATCAACTCAGTGGGTTTCGTCCAACATGTCTCCGGACCTACTCACTGCCACAGTCACACTCTGGACCTAGTTTTGTCCCATGGAATAAATGTTGTGGATCTTAATGTTTTTCCTCATAATCCTGGACGATTAGACCACTATTTTATTACGTTTGCAATCTACTCAGACCCCAACCAAGGATCATCAAAAGCCGTGCTATAAATTCTCGGACAACCCAAAGATTCCTAGATGGCCAACCAGACTCCCTCCGCCTACCCAAGGAGTACAAAAATCAGTTAACCACCTAACTGACAAACTCAATTTAATCTTGCGCAATACCCTAGATGCAGTCACACCCCTAAAAAACAAAAACATTTTTCATAAGAAAATAGCTCCCTGGTATACAGAAAATACCTGAGCCCTGAAACAAGCTTCCAGAAAATTGGAACGGAAATGGCGCTACACCAAACTGGAAGTCTTCCGACTAGCTTGGAAAGACAGTACCGTGCAGTACCGAAGAGCCCTCACTGCTGCTCCATCATCCTATTTTTCTAACTTAATTGAGGAGAATAAGAAAAATCCAAAATGTATTTTTGATAGTGTTGCAAAGCTAACTAAAAAAGCAGCATTCCCCAAGAGAGGATGGCTTTCACTTCAGCAGATGGAAACCGAGTCAGGAAATGGAACTTTTGACGAAAATATCATGATCATTAGAAAGCAAATTACGGACTCCTCTTTAAATCAGCGTATTTCTCCAAAGCTCAGTTGTCCTGAGTCTGCACAACTCTGCCAGGACCTTGGATCAAGGGAGACACTCAAGAATTTGAATACTATATCTCTTGACACATTGATTATTTTCATCAGTCTCTAAACCGTCAAGCTGCATACTGGACCCTATTCCAACTAAACTACTGAAAGAACTGCTTCCTGTGCTTGGCATTCCTATGTTGAATATAATAAAAGGCGCTATCTACCAGATGTGTACCAAACTCATTAAAAGTGGCAGTAATAAAGCCTCTCTTGAAAAAGCCAAACCTTGTCCAAGAAAATATTTTAAAAACTATCGGTCTATATCAAAAATTCCATTCCTCTCAACATTTTTTGAAAAAGCTGTTGCACAGCAACTGACTGCCTTCCTGAAGACAAAACATGTAACGAAATGCTTCAGTCTGGTTTTAGACCCCATCAAAGCACTGAGACTGCACTTTTGAAGGTGGAAAATTACCTTTTAATGGCGTCAGACCAATGCTCTGCATCTGTCCTCGTGTTCCTAGACCTTAGTGCTGCTTTTGATGCCATCGGTGACCACGTTGTTTTTGGAGAGACTGGAAACCCAAAATGGTCTACACGGACAAGTTCTGGCCTGGTTTAGATCTTATGTCGGAAAGATATCAGTTTGTCTCTGTGGATGTTTTGTCTTCTGTAAATTCCGGTGTTCCTCAAGGCTTCGTTTTAGGACCACTATTGTTTTCACAATATATTTGAACTCTTGGTGATGTCATTCGGGAAACATAATGTTAACTTTCACTGCTATGTGGACGACACACAGCTGTACATTTCGATGAAACATGGTGAAGCACCTAAATTGCCCTCCCTGGAAGCCTGAGTTTCAGACATAAGGAAGTGGATGGCTGCAAACGTTCTACTTTTAAACTCGGACAAAACAGAGATGCTTGTTCTAGGTCCCAAGAAACAAAGAGATCTTCTGTTGAATCTGACAATTAATCTTGATGGTTGTACAGTCGTCTCAAATAAAACTGAAAGACCCCGGCGTTACTCTGGACACTGATCTGTCTTTTGACAAACATATCAAGACTGTTCCAAAGACAACTTTTGTTCCATCTACGTAACACTGCAATTACCTGAAACTTTCTGTCCAAAAATGAAGCTGAAAAAGTAATCCATGCTTTTGTTACTTCTAGGTTATACTACTGCAATGCTTTACTTTCCGGCTACCCGGATAAAGCACTAAATACACTTCAGTTAGTGCTAAACACGGCTACTAGAATCTTGACTAGAACCAAAAAATGTGATCATATTACTCCAGTGCTAGCCTCCCTACACTGGCTTTCTGTTAAGGCAAGGGCTGATTTCAAGGTTTTACTGCTAACCTACAAAGCATTGAGCATTGAGTGTAGTCTGGCCCAGGAATATGAAGGTGAATGGAAAGGCACTGGAGCAACGAACCGCCCTTGCTGTCGCTGCCTGGCCAGTTCCCCTCTCTCCACTGGGATTCTCTGCCTCTAACCCTATTACAGAGGCTGAGTCACTGGCTTACTGGTGCTCTTCCATGCCGTCCCTAGGAGGGGTGCGTCACTTGAGTGAGTTGAGTCACTGACATGATCTTCCTGTCCGGTTTGGCGCACCCCCTTGAGTTCGTGACGTGGGGGAGATCTTCATGGGTTATACTCGGCCTTGTCTCAGGATAGTAAGTAGGTGGTTGAATAGTGGTGTGGAGGCTGTGCTTTGGCAAAGTTTGTTTGACCCTGTCCGGGGTATTGTCGGACAGGGGCCACAGTGTCTCCCGACCCCTCCCGTCTCAGCCTCCAGTATTTATGCTGCAATAGTTTGTGTTGGGGGGCTAGGGTCAGTCTGTTATATCTGGAGTATTTCTCCTGTCTTATCTGGTGTCCTGTGTGAATTTAAGTCTCACCCTCCCCCCTAGCCTGATGACTCCTTGCTGTCCCCAGTCCACCTGGTCGTGCTGCTGCTCCAGTTTCAACTGTTCTGCCTGCGGCTATGGAACCCTGACCCGGAGGTGCTACATTGTCCCAGACCTGCTGTTTTCAACTCTAGAGACAGCAGGAGCGATAGAGATACTCTGAATGATCGGCTATGAAAAGCCAACTGACATTTACTCCTGAGATGCTGACCTGTTGCACCCTCGACAGCCACTGTGATTATTATTATTTGACCCTGTTGGTCATCTATGAACATTTGAACATCTTGGCCATGTTTTGTTATAATCTCCACCCGGCACAGCCAGAAGAGGACTGGCCACCCTTCATAGCCTGGTTCCTCTCTAGGTTTCTTCCTAGGTTTTTGCCTTTCTAGGGAGGTTTTCCTAGCCACCGTGCTTCTACACCTGCATTGCTTGCTGTTTAGGGTTTTTAGGCTGGGTTTCTGTACAGTACTTTGAGATATCAGCTGATCTAAGAAGGGCTTTATAAAGTTGATTGAAAAGTAGACAAGTTCAACGACTCTTCACTCACCATAAGTGGCGCAAAGTAGTTAAAGATGTGTGCCAGAGTCACTAGGGTGGTGGGTTCTCCATGTAGGCTCCAGCAGGCACTGTCTTTCTCCAGCACCTTCTCCTCCTGTTGGGAACGGACAAAGGGGAGAGAAAGGTCGACATATGATGGCCAAACAATTCTGGAAACTTCCACAAATGTAAATGGTTTATTGGATTCCCGGAGTAAGGAAAATAAGCAGGTAATCCTCTAACCGGGGACTTCTGAAACATATTTAGACACAAATGTATCGTAAGATATATTAATAAATTACCATTTTAAAACAGTATTCACTTACATAGTACTCATACTATCGCATTTGGTGAATACCCTGCACGATGAAGCAGAATTGAGCCCGTGAGGTTACACCATCCCTCAGCTGTTGAACAATAAAATAGCGAATTGACCGCTTTGTTGATGTTTGAATCCCAGATAACCCCCTTCAATGTTACCTGTGTGTCTAAGGTGGTAGACAGCACTGTCTTGATATAACCTAGCAGTTTGTGAGCCCTGAGCAGGTCTGCAGTTGGAGGGTTCTGGAGGGGCAGGTAGCCCTCTACGGGGTATCTGAGGGGGCGACTGCCAAAGTTGAACGCCACGGACTCTTTAAAGGACAGGCTGATAGCAGGGAAATAGGCCACACCCGGACCCATCTTAATGTTACTGAACGCTGTGCCCAGTGACTGGCCATTCCTGAGAGAGGGAATTGAAGAGAATAAAAGCTACTTTAATATCCATTTTACAAAAGAAATTAACATTACAATATAGCAAAACATGAGTACGGTAAACGAGCAGGTAAAAAAATGTAAACATTTTCAAAAAAAATTAAACATCACAATAATGTGATTAGAAAACAGTGAAAACTTACAGACAGAATGTGATGGTTCCCTCGTCAAGGTCTATCAAACAGCTCACTATGTCTCCAGCTGCCCATGACTACAAAACCAGAAACACGTCAGGACATTACATTCGCTACATTAGCTAGCACACGACCGCATAATAAAAACGTTGAGCTAGATGAACCATTGTGATCTTCTCACCTTGCCATAGTTAGTGGTCGTTACGTTCCACTTCCTGACTCGGTTTCCATCGTAAGCGTACGAGTCTGGAGTGTCACCCACACCTTCCTGATAAAAGAGAGAAAACACACATTGCAGTACCACTGTACACCAGCGGAGGCTGCGATGAGCGGAGGACGGCTCATAAGAATGGCTGGAACAGAGGGAATGGAATGGCATCAAACTCATGGAACAACGTGTTTGATTCCATTCCCTCCTCCCCAACTAAGGTACCACCAGCCTCCTGTGCTATACACACACCGTCCCGATGGAAGACAAAACATATGCTGGACACAACATATCAAAAGTGTTGGTCCCATGTTTCATGACCTGAAATAGAGCCCAGAAATGTTCAATATGCACAAAAAGATGATTTTGCTCAGTTTGTGCAAACATTTGTTTTACATCCCTGTTAGTGAGCATTTCTCCTTTGCCCATATACATTCATCCACCTGACAGTTGTGACATATCAAGAAAACTGAAGCATGATCATTACACAGGTGCGCCTTGTGCTGGGGACAATAAGAGGCCACGATAAAATGTGCAGTTTTGTCAGACAACGCCACCGATGTCGCAATTAGAAGCGTGCAATTGGCTGACTGCAGGAATGTCCACCAAACCTGTTGCCAGAGAATGGAATTGTCACAGGTTGTCACAGTGCCCCTACTGTACCTCCAGGTTGTCACAGTGCACCACCCTATCAGTGCCTCAGCATACGTTTCTGGTTATAAGAATGATCTTACCTCCTGGTTGAACCTGCAGTTCAGAGTGCACCATCCTATCTGCATCAGGCCCTGTGACGAGATCAGCACCTCGTACGCCCATTTCCCTGGAATCCATGGTACAGTAGTCAACGTTAGACATGCTTCTGTACCAACATGAAATTTGTCTGATTTTTCAAGAAATATTAAGATCTGTACATTCAGTGAAAATATGATAGTGTTGAATTGTCTTGATTCTGAAGCATTTACCTCTGTATACACAGGTAGTAGCTCTAATGGAACTGAAATTGCTATGACCTATGACCTGGAAAGAAGAAGAAAAAAACAATGACCAATCTGTGACAACATATGGAGGGGGAAAAAAACAAACAGATTTTTTAGGTACAACATAAAAATGATTCTAGATCACTTCGAGTTGATTCTTAGAATGTATTCTAAAATTCTAGTAAACGTATTCTAAAATTCTAGTAAACGTATTCTAAACTTCTAGTAAATGTATTCTAAACTTCTAGTAAACGTATTCCAAAATTCTAGTAAACGTATTCCAAAATTCTAGTAAACGTATTCTAAAATTCTAGTAAACGTATTCCAAAATTCTAGTAAACGTATTCTAAAATTCTAGTAAACGTATTCTAAAATTCTAGTAAACGTATTCCAAAATTCTAGTAAACGTATTCTAAAATTCTAGTAAACGTATTCTAAAATTCTAGTAAACGTACTCTAAAATTCTAGTAAACGTACTCTAAAATTCTAGTAAACGTATTCTAAAATTCGAATAAACGTATTCCAAAATTCTAGTAAACGTATTCTAAAATTCTAGTAAACGTATTCTAAAATTCTAGTAAACGTATTCCAAAATTCTAGTAAACGTATTCTAAAATTCTAGTAAATGTATTCTAAAATTCTAGTAAACGTATTCTAAAATTCTAGTAAACGTATTCTAAAATTCTAGTAAACGTATTCCAAAATTCTAGTAAACGTATTCTAAAATTCTAGTAAACGTATTCTAAAATTCTAGTAAACGTATTCCAAAATTCTAGTAAACGTATTCTAAAATTCTAGTAAACGTATTCTAAAATTCTAGTAAACGTATTCTAAAATTCTAGTAAACGTATTCTAAAATTCTAGTAAATCCAACCATTTTATCATTTAGCAGACACTCTTATCCAGAGCAACTTACATTTTGAGAGCATACATTTTCATAACGGTCCCCCCTGTGGGATTTCAGAAACCCATAACCCTGGCGTTGCAAGCGCCACGCTCTACCCACTGAGCCCAACCCCAATGCTATGTTTCTCACCCCCAGCAGATCATCATCCACAAACAGGAGGCCCTCGAAGCCACTGGTGTGATCCAGGACCACGGTCAGAGGACCTAGACAACCATCCACTGGCTGATCTGGAGGACGAGGACAGGCTCTAGTATCAGTTTGGTGAGGGCCATGTACAGCACCAGTCAAAAGTTCTGACACATCTACTCATTTAAGGGTTATTATTTTTTTACTATTTTCTACATTGTAGAATAATAGTAAGACACCAAATCTATGAAATAACTCAAATATTTTAACAAATCTAAATATATTTTAGATTATTCAAAGTAGCCACCCTTTGCATGGATGACAGCTTTGCACACTTGGCATTCTCTCAACCAGCTTCATGGGGTAGTCACCTGGAATGCATTTCAATTAACAGGTGTCTTTTTTTATATGTATTTGTTGAATCTCTTTCCTTATTAACGCGTTTGAGCCAAGCAGTTGTGTTGTGACAAGGTAGGGATGGTATACAGAAGATAGCACTATTTGGTAAAAGACCAAGTCCATATTATGGTAAGAACAGCTCAAATAAGCAAAGAGAAACGACAGTCCATCATTACTTTAAGACATGAAGGTCAGTTAATGGGGAACACTTCAAAAACTTTCAAAGTTTCTTCAAGAGCAGTTGCAAAAACCATCCAGCGCTATGATGAAACCGGGTCTCATGAGGACCGCCACAAGAAAGGAAGACCAAGAGTTACATCTGCTGCAGAGGATAAATTCATTAATTTACAGCCTTAAAAATTGGCAATTAACAGCACCACAGATAGCACCTCACAGAGATCAAGTAACAAACACATCTCAACATCAACAGTGCAGAGGAGACTGCGTGAATCAGGCCTTCATGGTCAAATTGCTGCAAAGAAACCACTACTAAAGGACACCAATAAGAAGAAGAGACTTGCTTGGGCCAAGAAACACGAGCTGTCGTTTGGTCTGAGGAGTCTAAATTTGAGATTTTTGGTTCCAACCGCTGTGTCTTTGTGAGACACAGAGTAGGTGAACAGATTATCTCTGCATCTATGGTTCCCTCCGTGAAGCATGGAGGAGGAGGTGTGATGGTGCGTTGCTGGTGACACTGTTGGTGATTTATTCAGAATTCAAGGCACACTTAACCAGCATGGCTACCACATCATTCTGCAGTGATACGCCATCCCATCTGGTTTGCGCTTAGTGGGACTATTGTTTGTTTTTCAACAGGACAATGACCCAACACACCTCCAGGCTTTGTAAGGGCTATTTGACCAAGAAGGAGATTGATGGAGTGCTGCATCAGATGATCTGGCCTCCACAATCACCTGACCTCAACCCAATTGAGATGGTTTGGGATGAATTGGACTGCAGAGTGAAGGACAAGCAGCCAACAAGTGCTCAGAATATGTGGTAACTCCTTCAAGTGGGAACTCCTTTTCCTTCTTGGAAAAGCATTCCAAGTGAAGCTGGTTGAGAGAAAACACTTGTTTTGGTTACTACATGATTCCATAGGTGTTAAACATTTTTTTTTTTTGGGGGGGGGGGGGGGGGGGGGGGGGGGGTTCATTGCAATCCAATAACCAATTACTTCATAAATAAATGCCACCGGCTAGGGTGGAGAGGACAATAGTCTTTACACCATAAACACAAACTGATAGCTTTATGAACATATGAGTCTGGTGTCCTCAGTAGAATAGTTTGTGTGTGTACACCTCTGGTGTCCTCAGTAGAATAGTGTGTGTGTGTGTACACCTCTGGTGTCCTCAGTAGAATAGTGTGTGTGTGTACACACACACCTCTGGTGTCCTCAGTAGGCTCTCCCTCAGTTAGCAGCCTCTCCAGATGAGCACCCAGGTCCTGGAAGCCCAGAGGTTTCCTAAGGATGGAAAAACAACCATCAGACAACATTCACCCCCTACTTGGCCTGATAGTGGGTTATAGTCGTTTTATCGGTTTGTGGTTGAATGTACTTATTTTATTTGTAAAGGAAGGTTCCGGAAGACAGCTTAGATCCTTTCAAAAGTGCATTTCTGACACGTTTCGTTGACAATATTTTTGGGGGTCCAAGTGTAGGTCGTTCTGTAAAAGTGTTTGTGAAACTAACACAGAGACCCCCCCCCCCCCAGATGTTTCAGTGTTATCGTAGCCCTGAACTGGCACACCTGATTCAACTAGTCAAGGTTTTGATGGTAATATTTTCACATGTTAATTATCAAGTAATCTGTGAAGAAAAAAAAAAAAGTTGTCCCACCTAATTTAAAACACTATAAACTTAGTAAGCACACAGTCATGCTGGTGACTAGTGATTCGCCGGTCAGCTGTTTGGTCACCATCACCCGCCCTCAATTGCTAATAACCCATCCGCAAGAGCACGAATATATGGTTTATGTAGTAAAGTGAAAATCTGACGCCTGCAGCCGGCACTAACCCCCAAATAGGCCGATTGATCGTACAGCACGTTTTCTGAGACAGGGTTGCGGTCTTTCTTTTTAAAATCCTCATTTAGATAAACTTATGTTTCTGATTATAATTTCAGACATTTTGTTAGGCTGTGTTTGTCACCTTCTCTATAAATAGAAACGCGCAGCTTCTCTTCGGTCTCTACTGCCTTAGAAGACAAACTTCTTGGTCACCAGAATAATGTTGTTAAAATCGATGAGTGCGTCATTCTAGTTGACGTCGGTAATGTTCTCTGTCATCTCTGCTTCTCTCGTGCAGAAGACGTTTAGAAATACAATAATTAATAAAACAGGAATGATTTTCTGTGCTAAATTTCCAAATTACATTAGTTTGACCAGTTAAGGAAATTTAAAGCAGTGAAAACAACAACGTGTTTCTGAAAAGATTTCAGTTTGGGCTTGGATGCATATTTTATATGGTTGAAAAACAAGTCAGCTTTTATGATGCTGATAAAGATAACACCTTTACAGACGGTCCCTAACTGTGGTTGAAATACTATCAGCTTTAATGATACTGATAAAGTCAGCACCTTTACAGACAGTCCCTAACTGTGGTTGAAATACTATCAGCTTTAATGATACTGATAAAGATAACACCTTTACAGACGGTCCCTAACTGTGGTTGAAATACTATCAGCTTTTATGATGCTGATAAAGACAACACCTTTACAGACGGTCCCTAACTGTGGTTGAAATACTATCAGCTTTAATGATACTGATAAAGTCAGCACCTTTACAGACGGTCCCTAACTGTGATAAAGATAACACCTTTAAAAGACGGCCCCTAACCGCACATTCATTCTCTCAAAATGCTGAAAGAAATAATTTCTCCACTCCGGACTCATTTTACATCAATAAATAATTAATTCTGCAGGAGTTCATATTATATTAGACTATGTGAGAGGTCATAGACCTACAGTCAGTGTCAATACTTCAGAAAGTTTACTATTCCAATTAACCCATCTGAACAGTAGGTCAGAGTTCAAATATGGCAAGTCAACCGGAAGGTTGCAAGTTCAAACCCCCGAGCTGACAAGGTACAAATCTGTTGTTCTGGTCCCTGAACAAGGCAGTTAACCCCCCCAAAAATAAGAACTTGTTCTTAACTGACTTGCCTAGTTAAATAAAGGTAAAATTACAACAATAAAAGGGAATTCCCCATCTTGCACCTTCACAATAAATCACACATCAATCTATTTTACCACTTCACCAAATCGTTCCCAAACATTATGTTCTGGCCCTCCCTTCACTTTGTATTGAGCTGTCCATTTCACAACTTTTCTCTTATTGAATTTGTGACATGATCTTATTTAACCTTTATCTATGCAGGAATTACGAGGGACACTTGGCAAAAGGAGATCCAGAGAACAAGATCCAAAAAAGCCATCCCAACGTATCCTCATCAACAAGTAGTGTTAGAGGCAGTTCATCTTTCCTCCTGGTCTGTCTTCATACCCTATCTATAGAGCTGCAGCGTGGAGAGGGGGGGGGGGGAACCCGACACTGAGCCCCCTGGACTAGTGGGGAATGGGGACACATGGGTTCAAACTGTATCCGTTTTTCCCCCAATTTTTTTATTTGATTTTTTACTTGGGAGCGTTTGCTTTCGCTTGATAGCCTGATGGAACGAGGTAGCCGAGGTTCGCACTCTTGGGACCATTTACATTAGCTCCATTGCGCCAGGGTTAAACTCAATTCAGCAAGGTTATAACATTTTTTTTTTTAAAGACTTGAAAAGAAAACGAATACTATTTGAAGTTCGGTGGAGACGTGGATCAGTTGCTCCACGCCTCTATGATGTCACACACACACACCAACATTACTTTCAACATCTAGACCTGTTGCTTCATCCTAACCCATAGCACCACTAGGCTGTTTTGACAGCAAACTGGAAAAGGACTGGAGGCACATCACAAATGTCACTCTAATCCCTACGCAGTGACCTGGGGCCAGAAGTATCAAGTGTCTCTAAGTAGTAGTGCTGATTGAAGATCAGTTTTGCCTGTTAGAGCAGGGATTTTTTTTTTCTACCATTGAAATCCTTAGGCGGGCCGCATAAGCGTTTTTAAATCGGGTCGCCTTTATCCGAACAGTTAAAATAATAATAATGATCATTGTATTATACATTTTCAGGATGGAAAAAAAACACTTCAGTGTGTAAACTTAAACAACTAAAAAAAAAAAAAAAAGTATGGAGAATTTGACCTAGGTGGGCCTCCCGAGTGGCGCAGTGGTCTAAGACACTGCATCGCTGTGCAAGCTGTGCCACTAGAGATTCTGCAGCCGGCCGCGACCGGGAGACCCATGGGGGAGGCACACAATCGGCCCAGCGTCGTCCGGGTTAGGGGAGGGTTTGGCAGGCATGGATGTCCTTGTCCCATCGCGCTCTAGTGTACTCCTGTGGCGAGCCGGGCGCAGTACACGCTGACACGGTTGCCCGGTGTTTCCTCCGACACATTGGTGTGACTGGCTTCCGGGTTTAAGTGAGTATTGTGTCAAAGAAGCAGTGCAGCTTGGTTGGTTTGTTTCGGAGGACGCACGACACTCGACCATCGTCTCTCCCGAGTCCGTACGGGAGTTGCAGCGACGAGACAAGACTAACTACCCATTGGAAACCACGGAATTGGGGAGGTAAAAAAAATAAAAACATTTACAGAAATTAAATCGACCTGTGTGTTTTTTTATAATATCAACTTTGAAAACTAGCAATTACCAAAATAGAAGTTACACAGTCAGGGAGAATTGAAAACTCCAAAAACAATCAATATAGCAGTATTGATTTTGTTATTATGTTTGAGCAAAAGCCATGGCAAAATGCATAGAATTAAAGAAAATTAAAATTCTCCACTGAGAAATGTCTAACATTTCAGAAAACTGGCATAAAAATGCAAACATTTATTTTATGCCACCAAAAAAAGTCTCTAGTTCAGCCGCGCTGACCGGCTGAAAGTGTTCATTGCCACGTCCATCACCACAACCCCTTTTTCATGCAGAAAAAAAACCCTGTAGATCACAACTAATTATATCACACGGACAGGAGGGGGGTACCTGATCCTAGAACAGCACTCCTACGCTGAGATATGGCCCCAGAGCCCACGGTCAAAAGGAGTACACTACCTAGGGAATAGGGTCCTGGTCTAAAGGAGTGCACTACCTAGGGAATAGGGCCCTGGTCTAAAGTAGTGCACTACCTAGGGAATAGGGTCCTGGTCTAAAGGAGTGCACTACCTAGGGAATAGGGCCCTGGTCTAAAGGAGTGCACTACCTAGGGAATAGGGCCCTGGTCTAAAGGCGTGCACTACCTAGGGAATAGGCCGGGTGTCATTTGAGACACAGACTGAGATTGCAGCCAGGAAGGGCACCGTGCCACATGGTGTGGTAATATGGCTTGTTATTAAGAGACATTGCAGGATCACTGAAATCTAAGGTCATAGAGAAATAAACACTGAATAGCATCTGTTGATGTAGCGTATTTCCTTACACGCACACACACACACACAGAGAAATAGAATCAAAGACACCATAGATTTTATTTCTATGGCACACGCATCACAACCAAAAGCGTAAACACACTACAAGGGCCAGTTTCCCAGACACAGATTAAGCCTAATCCTAGACTAAAAAAAGCATGCTCAAGTGGGAATCTCCATTTAAATAGTTTTTAGTCCAAGACTAGGCTTGATCTGTGTCCGGGGAAACCTCCCCTCTAAGAGTAGACATTGGTTGAACCAAAGAGTTGTAGACACGAGTCAGACAGATACCTGAGGGAAGCCAGTGGGGGGCGTGGAAGGTGAGAGGCAGGAAATACATGGTGTAGGTAGTCACTCAGTAATTTCTCATTCACAAGACCTGAGAGAGGAGAGAGAGACAGACAGAGACAGACAGAGACAGAGAGAGAGACAGAGAGAGAGAGGACAGAATAACCTTTATCCTCCAAGTAAATGTACCAGGAATTTGACCTGTTGAAAATGGTGCCGACCACAATAAACAAGACAGAATATGTTGATGTATTATAGAGCCACTCAGTGTTCTAACAATACCTGAGAAAGACAGAGACCAAGTCCAATGGGGAAAGAATGTGAGAACAAGATGGAGGTCTACTAGGCTGGTTCCAGAACAGTATCTGATCAGCTGTCTTGTCAACTCCAATGGTCATATTCGCCTGAAAACAATGACCATAGGAGTTGGCATGACAACAAAAACAGATCTGGGACCAGGCTACTGTCTGTCCTTTCACTGTCTATCTATCCACCAATCCCTCCCTCCCCTCCTCTCGTTTAAAAACCTCATTTTTCGACCATCTGTTCCACTCCTCACCTGACTTGACTTTTGTCCTTCCATCCCTCCCTCCCTCCCTCCCAACCTGTCCTCTCCTCCTCTCATTCCTGCACCGCCTGTCCTCACCTGACTTGACTTTTGCCCATCCATCTCTCCCTCCCTTGTCCTCTCGCCACTCATTCCTGCTCCCCCATCTCCTCACCTGTGACTTTGGGCTTGTCTGTGTCGGAGGCCAGTCTGTAGTTTCGTCGGGTCAGAGCTGTGCTTCCTCCCCCCTTAGAACTCATTCTGCCTCAGTGGGTTGGTCAGGAGATGGGTTTACCTGCCGACGTTGACCCATGCACGGCTAGGAAAAGACCACCACACTCATAATGAACCAACTTGTCCACATACTGAGAAAAGCATACGTGTGCGTCTCAAACGGCACCCTATTCCCTTTATATTGCACTACGGACGTCGGGCCTATGGGCATAAGGGAGTGCACTGTTATAGGGAATAGGGTGGCATTTGGTTCGTACATACTGCATGCACAAATAATGCTCTCATAAAGAGGAGCTGCTGGGAACTACGCCTGGGTTGGGTGACACGGACTAAACATTTGCTCTACTCTAAGTTAGTTAACATCGTATTACCAATGCTATAGCTTTGCATGGAATGGAGTTGACAATTTTGTCATATTAACTCGGTGGCTACGTATGTGGAATTGAGAGCAGTAACGTTTCCTGTTAACCTGTACTACAATGCAATACAATTGTGTATTGGAGTGTATACAACGCGTACGTACACAGCAGGTGTGTAAGAGCAGAATAGGGCGTAGGCAGACACACTGTACAAGACAATACCAGTAACGTTCATTAACGTTAGCTTGCTAACTCGCAAGGCAAGCACATTTCAGCCTGAAGAGAGGCTACTGTTGCTAACTAGCTAGCTTGCTAACGTTAGCTAGCCAATGAGCCAAGCTAAGTACCTGTCTGGTGCAACGTGAATAGGTAGCTAAACTAAACATGACTTTTATAGCTAGGCTAACCAAATCACGACCCTAGTGCAAATAGATTACACATTGACTACCCACACATTAAAGTTATTGTACCTAGTTGCTAAGTTAGCCAGGTGTTGTATCCAGGGTTGCAAAACAACGTTAGCTTGCTAGCTAGTTGCTAAGGATTGTGCGGTTGTGCACAACAACAAAAAATAACACTCACATCTCAATCAAATAAACGAGCTACAGTAGCTATGTGAATACCCAAACACTTAAAATGGAGTGACTGACTACGGCACTGATAAAGTACTTTAGCCTATGATTATTTCACGATCTTGTTCTCGGTTAAATTTGCAGGCATTTGCAGTACACGATCAACCCTTGGTTACACGGGCAGTGACAGCCATCATTGGCTTGCTCGCGTTAGCTGCTAAGTAAACTGGCTGGTTTGAACACTTACCCGGTTCCCTTTCAACAACTCATAACACCTCAAAAAAAAAAAAACGTCAATTTAAATATCAATTATGCTTGTTTGGACAAAAATGTGCGGTTATGCACCCAGACGATCACTCCCCCCCTTTTAAAATGTTTAACAATCCTATTATTGTCAAGCGATTCCAAGTCACGGAGTACCAGATGGTCCAAAATAGATCTCATTGCAGAACGCGAATGGGCTGATGAGATATATACTCCGTCGGGGTAGTAGAAAGTGGTCCAAAAATGACACGGTGGTGTGATGTGTTGTGTTTGGTAGGTAGTATTGTTGCCATTTGTCATATATTTTGCACAAGCTACTAAATATTTTTAAAATACTGGTACTATTCGGCAACCCATATACCCAAAACTAATATGACCCATCTCCCACTAATTCACTCAAAATGCATATTATCACTAAATTGGCTACAGGAATCAAGCAAGTTAAGATTACTTATGAAGCGAATTACATCAGTTATTTTATTACATTGGCAGATTGTCACAAATCATCATATGCATACAGTATATTTCACATATGTAGCATGTTTACTATTGCAAAAAAATTCCAAACAGACACATTACAAAAGTTAAAATATTACAAGTTAAAAATGTGCCATCTTACATGGGACATGGCATTTCATAGCCCAATAATGGACTGACTATAATGAGCCCAATGTTACTCCTTAGTCCAAGGACCTAACATGTTCTGTTAAAAGTGGCCCTGGAAGCCAAAACAGCCAAAACACTCCATCTAAACGTGAATCGATTCTCAATTGCGGTACGGTTCTAGAAACATAAATCCCTCTACTTTCATATCACGTCCAAAAATAATTTCACGATTTCAAAATACACACTTACACGGTTTTAACACAGTTGCATCCGGGCCATATTTTATAGTGACAACACGTTTGTGGCGTCCATCGTTTACACACAGGAGGTGAAGCTATCTAATTAGCACAGGTAGTCCACTCTGTCTTCCGTAAACAAGCTCTGTAACATGGAAATATGGCATTGTGGGAACCCTAAAACAGTGTGTATCAATTAATTTTTTATTTTTTAAAGATAAGGTCCTTACGCTTCCAAAAACAGTACCATAAGTGATGCGTGTTAAATGTTCAGACCGAGTGTCGGGGGACACTTAACAAAACTCCCCCCGTTCCAGAAGATGCCTTCCTCCAATGATTAGTGTGCAATGTAATGGAACAGAATGAAGATCAAAGGCATTTCCTGAAGCACAAACTGTACGGTTATATTAGCATCCACAATCAATCAATAAAATAAATAACATTTCATGTCAGAGACGAGAAAGACAACGATTTAAAATTGTATAACACTTTGATAACTATTATTCTTGTTGGACAAGTTCAGGTAGTCCTAGCCCTACAATAGACTAAAGGAGCCCAATGTTATTCCTTTATAGTCCAATGACGTTACGTGTTCTATTTAAAGACGAAGTGGCTCTGGAAAATGGCCAATGAAACATGAATCGATTCTCAATTTGAGGTACGGTTATAGAAAAATAAAAGTTCTCTACTTTATAATATCACATCAAAATAATTTCTCAAATGCAAAATACACAAAATAAACACTGTACTCCGTTTTAACCGGTTTCAACACAGTTGCAGCCGACAGTATTTTTCAGTGACAACACCGTTTGTCATCTTCCATTTACACACAGATGTTCGGAGACGCTGATAACTAACTAGCACAGGTAGTCCACTCTGTCCTCCGTATGTTTTCCCTAAACTAGTGCTTAAATGGAGACACGGCCCTGTGTGAACCCTATAAAAGGTGTGTATGAATTTAGCCTTCTTGCTGAAATGAAAGATAAAGTCCTTGTGCTTCCAAAACCGTACCGCAAAACGATGCTCGTTAAATGTTCAGACCGAGCGTCGGAACTCTTTGACAAAACTCTCCCGTACAGAATGCGCCTTCGTCCCAGGACTCTTATTTTATAATAGAATAGAACTGCCAGTCACGATCAAGGGCTAAAGTAGTCCTTCCTGTTTTTATCCATTTGGTTAATACAACACAGGAACGCGATCAGTAGGAAACAACATTGTAAATATTGTTAGCCCAGAGGTACGATTGTTTATGGTGTGCTGGCTGCATGAAATTTTGAGATTTAAAATGGTAATGTCGGACCCATATTGATCAGGCCACACCGACCAAACAGGAACAATCATACCTCAAAGAATGTTGAAGAACGGTTGGTATCATTTTTTGGGGGGGGGGGAGGGGGTGGAAACGTGTTGTTCAGAACTAAAGGTCGCACAACGTTGCATACTATTGAACCCCCCCCCCTCCAGTGTCACTCTGCATAAAGGAAAGCCATCCTCTTAGCCACTCCCTCTTCCCCAAACTTGTTCTGGAGTTCCGAAGGATCGGCTGACAGCAGCAGGCGGTCGTCATGACGTTCCCATCGAGGGCCCTGCTGAACCCCGTTCCCTACAATAATACAATATGACTTTAGTGTCCATATGTTACAGTGAACAATATGCGTCTTCTGTTCATTAACACACACACACCCTCCCTCCCCCTCCATACCTACATAGCATACACAGTTAAGAGAAGCACAGGGTCAAACAGCAGTGAAGCGACCCTGGATAGAGCGCATGTTATGGGTTACATGCCTTGCTCAATGTATTTGGGGGGGGGATTTGAACCCAGCAGCCCTTCAGATCAAATCACCTTCATCCCCCCCCCCCCCCATTCACCAGTCTGGGACTCAAACCGGGCAACTTTACCGCCACCTCCTTAGTCACCGGGCTACCTACCTACGTTAGGCATCATCAGTGGGTCTCTCAGGGCAGCGGAGACATCTCCACTGTTTTTCAGGAGCGCCTTGGTGACAGCGACCAGCCCCAGTTTGGATTCCCGCATCAGGCTGAGGACCAGCCGCTTGGCCTCCTGGAGCTGGAGTTGGGTGAAGGTCTGGGAAGGCTCCTCTTCCTCCGCCTCAAATTGTATCAAAACAAATTTTACAGTACATTTTACACTAAAAATAATAAGAAGTAAAAGCACACAAGAAACAGTAAAAGGGAAAAGAACCAAAAAACACAATGTGTCATAAAAACAGCATCACTGAAGCTAAAAAAAGTTATTGAAAAATCTCAATGGAGTCTGCCCCTTCTTACCTGTTGGGAGTCACGCTCAAACAGGAACAGGTGAGGAACTGTCGAAGTGGACGGGATAGCAGGGTCTTTCGGGACATGGATACTCGTTGCAGGTGCATTTGGGACCGTTGGTGCATTTGGGGCCGACCCACTCATTGCGGGACCAGTGGCCTCAGGTAGTTGGCCCTCAGGCTGGGTCTCTGAGCTCTTCTCTTGGGCAGCAAGCTGGGGTTGTATCTGAGCAGAGCTATTCTCTGTCTGGGGGGCAGCTACTGGTGTCTGAGTCTCCCGTCCTGGGACTGGTGCATGGCCAGCAATCTCAGCCAGGTCTGGAGTATCATCGTCATCCTCATCCCCTGACTAGGAAAAGGAAACAACTGTCAGTACAAGGAACCAAACCCGACAGTAATGTTTGTTTTCATTTTCTGTTGCAATACCTTTTGCTACATTGTGCACTAATGAATACAACCACTGACATTCTAAAACAGGTCCATGTTCAATAGGCTAAACAATAAATAGTCATCTTTTGTATTCAGTATGAGTGAGGACAGGAGGTTTTCCCAATCTGTCCAGGGTTCTTCCTGACTCTTGGTCCTAAACAGAGGAGTTTGGACTCCAGGGTTCTGCCTGACTCTTGGTCCTAAACAGAGGAGTTTGGACTCCAGGGTTCTTCCTGACTCTTGGTCCTAAACAGAGGAGTTTGGACTCCAGGGTTCTTCCTGACTCTTGGTCCTAAACAGAGGAGTTTGGACTCCAGGGTTCTTCCTGACTCTTGGTCCTAAACAGAGGAGTTTGGACTCCAGGGTTCTTCCTGACTCTTGGTCCTAAACATCAGAGATTGGACGACAGGGTTCTTCCTGACTCTTGGTCCTACATGTGTAATAACTAGCCTAGGTGTCACAGATTATCATACCTCATCTGACCCCTCGAATTCTCTCACTGCACTCTCGAGGATGCCCAGTTTTCGCTTGTTGGCCTTTTTCTTTCCCAGCTGCCCCTCTGTCGTGTTGGAGCTTGTTGCCTTCTCTCCTGAAGTAAGAACAAAATACATTTTATAACTAAGAGAGAGAGAGAGAGACAGAGAGAGACAGAGAGAGAAACAGAGAGAGAGACAGAGAGATACAAAGACAGAGAAAGTGAGAGACAAAGACAGAGAGAGAGACAGAGAGAACGTGAGAGACAAAGACAGAGAAAAAGTGAGAGAAACAGAGAAACAGAGAGAGAGAGAGAGAGAGAGACAGACAGAGACACAGACAGACAGACAGACACACAGAGACAGACAGAGAGACAGACAGACAGACAGATCTAGAGAGAGGTGTAGTCCTATCAGTTGTTCAACCCTAACCCTACCTGACGTAACAGCTGAATCCCTTTTCTCCAAGACCACCACCACTGCTCCACTATTTAACCTGGCTCTTTTAAGTGAGGGGGTGGCTGCTGCCTCCTCAGTCTGGGGATGTGTGTGTTTGCCCCCAGGAGGAGAGGGCTGGTGGAGTCTCTTAGAAGGGACCAGCTGGGGTGTTGTAGTGTCAGTCTGGGGATGTGTGTGTTTGCCCCCAGGAGGAGAAGGCTGGTGGAGTCTCTTAGAAGGGACCAGCTGGGGTGTTGTAGTGTCAGACTGGGCAGGGTCTGCTGGTGACTCTAGCTGGGTCGAGGGATCTCTCTCTGGTTCCACAGTTGATTCCTCTGTTCCCGGTCCTTCAGGACAGCACTGAGCCTGGTCTTTCTGAGGGGACTTCTGTGGGAGTTGGAGACCAGTGTCTGATGATGATGATGATGCCCGAGGGAGTTTGGATTCAGAGGAAGTCTTTGAGGCGTCTGACTCTTGGGCCAACGGCATAATAATATCAGGCTGTCGAGAGTCTTTCTGAAGTGAGGAAGTCAGTGGTGGGATGTCTTTCTCTCTCTCTTTCTCAAACGAGTTCCCTCCTTTCTCCTCCGAAGCAGCAGTAGCGACAGTTTTGTTCCTTCCCCTGCCGTCCCGAGGCTCAGGTTGTCTTTTAACGAGCTGTTTAAGGTAACGGTCCTTCATCGACTGCCAGCTGTGACAGGTCAGACCATTCTTCGCCATCTCCTGCCACACCTTGTTCCCATGCGACTCACGCTTGTGCTCACAGATGTACGTCATAATGGCCTTATCCTCCTCCGGAGTGTAGCCCATTCGTCCGATGCTACCAACGCTCTGTTTCGCTGACCTGGTCTGGACGTTCGTCTGTACATAGGGAGAGAGTTCATTGTTATTGTAATGGTGAGATGTTATGCATGTCCTTGGTGTAAAACTGTGTCACTCATCATTGTCGTCGATCCATTCTGGACTATCCGTAACTATGGTAACATCCACGTTAATGTATTAGTGTTTGGAAACCTATTCTATTATTTGTGTGTGTGTGTGTGAGACTCCAAAATGCCACAATACACTATTTACAATGAATTTATTTTCAAACACAACTTAAAAACAAACAGCAAATGCATCCAACAAGTTTGTAGAGTCACCAGCTTGATGTAACCATTGTGTGCTAGGAATATGGGACTAAATACTAAACTTTTGACTACTTAAATAGACATATAAGTGAATTTGTCCTCATATTTTTGGTCCCTTAAAATGGCGGGGGGGGGGGGGACTATGACTATGGATGGAAATACTATCAAATAAGTCAGCACTTTAACCTCAGTAATTTTATCATTGAAAGTACTGGAGTACAGAGCCAAAACAACACAAAATGTGTCACTGTCCCAATAGTTTTGGAGCACACACACACACACCCACCCCGCACCTGGTTAAATAAATCCTGGGGAGAACCCTTCTCTGTATCAAGTTACCTTTACGTTGTCAGGCTTGAAGCGGTAATCCTCCACCTCCAGCTGCTGGTTCTTCTCCATGCAGTCCCGGATGTACTGGGTGGACACGTACCAGTGGGCTGCCGAACCCGCAACGGACCCCATCTCCTCTGGGTCAATCAGTAGGAAAGCCCCAGGCTCCTGGGCCCTGCACACCAGGCCTCCACCAGCCTTGATGACGGGCTGCAGTCGAACCTTGGTGGGACCGGGGCGTAGGAAGAATTGCATGGGTTCACCGTCTACCGTCAGGAACAGGACAGGGGAGATGGGAGAGGACCTACCTCCTAATCTGGACGACATGGTTGAAGGAGCCTACAGAAGAACAACAAAAATACAAATGAACTGCACTTTCAATCATACGGATGAAGTTCGGATAAATAATAGCAAGTGCTCGACTTGTTTGAATAAGGAAGCTACAGTAAACATTGCTACGTGGAGAGAACTGCCTGCAAACGATGAAGTAGCTAGCTGACTTATCATCTCTATTTCAGAAACGGTAACACTGCTGTAAACATTTTTCAGTTTTGATATTGGGAATATTGCCTAAATATTGTATTATATTATTATTATTATTATTATTATTATTATATTATTTAACATTTATTGTTAAATAAATGTTAAATAAAACAGTTGAAATATATATCCACACGGGAAGAGCTCCACCTAGTGGAAGGTATATACAAACAAAGTGCAATATTGTAAACATTTTTCACTATTAGAGTTCAAAGCCGTCTGGATGTAGAGTTAGAGAACATTTGATTCTGAATAAATAACCACAGCTGTAATAGGATACATATGTAAAATACCCCACAACACCTGTCTGTAGACCTGTAGCTCATCAGGACAGTGATCTATTGGGAAAAAAAAACACCCATAACTGGAAATAGTCATGTAAAAAAAAAATTCTAATGGGTGGGGTCAATGACCTAACATGGTTTTACAGGTGGGCATATGTCATTGAGATAAGAAACTATTGAAAATTAGATGTGTACGTGAAAAAATAAAAACACATTTTGTTCTATGTCATTTCAGCAAGATATTGTTTAGATTGTTCTGAAATTGTTTCTGTATTTAGAAACAAATGAGATTGGTATTTCTGAAACTTTATTTTGTGGAAATTAAATGCTATCATCTTGGGGAAATTAAGCTCACTGATCCAAATTGGCCATTTTAATTTATAGAATTCAGATCATATTTAGTCAATATAGTACCAAACATCCCATTCAGACCAAACTTCATCTGACTAGGGATGTGACAAATTCAAATGCTTTCTTAACATTTAAACAGCCATTTATTTATTTATCCTACCACTACTGAACCTGTCCTACCACTACTGAACCTGTACTACCACTACTGAACCTGTACTACCACTACTGAACCTGTCCTACCACTACTGAACCTGTCCTACCACTACTGAACCTGTCCTACCACTACTGAACCTGTACTACCACTACTGAACCTGTCCAGTCACTACTGAACCTGTCCAGTCACTACTGAACCTGTCCTACCACTACTGAACCTGTCCTACCACTACTGAACCTGTCGTACCACTACTGAACCTGTCCTACCACTACTGAACCTGTACTACCACTACTGAACCTGTACTACCACTACTGAACCTGTACTACCACTACTGAACCTGTCCTACCACTACTGAACCTGTCCTACCACTACTGAACCTGTCCTACCACTACTGAACCTGTCCTACCACTACTGAACCTGTACTACCACTACTGAACCTGTCCAATCACTACTGAACCTGTCCTGTCACTACTGAACCTGTACTACCACTACTGAACCTGTACTACCACTACTGAACCTGTCCAGTCACTACTGAACCTGTCCAGTCACTACTGAACCTGTCCAGTCACTACTGAACCTGTACTACCACTACTGAACCTGTACTACTGAACCTGTCCTACCACTACTGAACCTGTCCTACCACTACTGAACCTGTACTACCACTACTGAACCTGTCCAGTCACTACTGAACCTGTCCAGTCACTACTGAACCTGTCCAGTCACTACTGAACCTGTACTACCACTACTGAACCTGTCCAGTCACTACTGAACCTGTCCAGTCACTACTGAACCTGTCCAGTCACTACTGAACCTGTCCAGTCACTACTGAACCTGTCCAGTCACTACTGAACCTGTACTACCACTACTGAACCTGTACTACCACTACTGAACCTGTCCTACCACTACTGAACCTGTACTACCACTACTGAACCTGTCCTACCACTACTGAACCTGTCCTACCACTACTGAACCTGTACTACCACTACTGAACCTGTACTACCACTACTGAACCTGTACTACCACTACTGAACCTGTCCTACCACTACTGAACCTGTACTACCACTACTGAACCTGTACTACCACTACTGAACCTGTACTACCACTACTGAACCTGTCCTACCACTACTGAACCTGTACTACCACTACTGAACCTGTACTACCACTACTGAACCTGTACTACCACTACTGAACCTGTCCTACCACTACTGAACCTGTACTACCACTACTGAACCTGTACTACCACTACTGAACCTGTACTACCACTACTGAACCTGTACTACCACTACTGAACCTGTACTACCACTACGGAACCTGTCCTACCACTACTGAACCTGTCCTGCCACTACTGAACCTGTCCTACCACTACTGAACCTGTACTACCACTACTGAACCTGCACATAGAAACACATTGTGCTTATTTTGGACAGATTTTGGCGAGCCGTGAGAGTGAAACCTCTCACTTCGCTTCTTCCTCTCTGACGAAGTTGACTACAAATACTAAGTTGCCAATGACTTTGCAATTGTTACAAACAAGCGAACAGTTAAAAAAAAAAATATGTCTGCATTAAAAGATACACAAAGTGCAGGCTTTTGGCCTATATATTTAAATCCTATTGAGTTATATTTTGCTAATTGTAGGCTACTGTCAAATTTTGGTCTCAATATATTTTAATGATGTGTAACATGTGTGCAAATGTTGATGTGCTAAAATCGTGATTTAGTGCATTATAGGATAAGCATTACAATACTCCTCCTCAATATATTTCATGATGTGTAACATGTGTGCAAATGTTGATGTGCTAAAATCGTGATTTAGTGCATTATAGGATAAGCATTACAATACTCCTCCTCAATATATTTCATGATGTGTAACATGTGTGCAAATGTTGATGTGCTAAAATCGTGATTTAGTGCATTATAGGATAAGCATTACAATACTCCTCCTCAATATATTTTAATGATGTGTAACATGTGTGCAAATGTTGATGTGCTAAAATCGTGATTTAGTGCATTATAGGATAAGCATTACAATACTCCTCCTCAATATATTTCATGATGTGTAACATGTGTGCAAATGTTGATGTGCTAAAATCGTGATTTAGTGCATTATAGGATAAGCATTACAATACTCCTCCTCAATATATTTCATGATGTGTAACATGTGTGCAAATGTTGATGTGCTAAAATCGTGATTTAGTGCATTATAGGATAAGCATTACAATACTCCTCCTCAATATATTTCATGATGTGTAACATGTGTGCAAATGTTGATGTGCTAAAATCGTGATTTAGTGCATTATAGGATAAGCATTACAATACTCCTCCTCAATATATTTCATGATGTGTAACATGTGTGCAAATGTTGATGTGCTAAAATCGTGATTTAGTGCATTATAGGATAAGCATTACAATACTCCTCCTCAATATATTTCATGATGTGTAACATGTGTGCAAATGTTGATGTGCTAAAATCGTGATTTAGTGCATTATAGGATAAGCATTACAATACTCCTCCTCAATATATTTCATGATGTGTAACATGTGTGCAAATGTTGATGTGCTAAAATCGTGATTTAGTGCATTATAGGATAAGCATTACAATACTCCGCCTCAATATTTGCAGTCATAGGTGATAATACTGTATCTCTCGAGGAGCTGATCCGTCCTCAGTATATAGTGGAACAATTCTAATGCAAAGGTAACATCTGAATGGAGAAAGCATTGTCGTTCTTTCCATCCTGTCCGTATCGACACATACTTCAACGACGTTCGCTCTCCATGGAGGTTTTGGGAAATTCCCTTGTAAGGAAAGATGCATATTTAAAAACACTCGATAAAACCTCAATTATATCGCTATTGGGAAGCCGGGTCCTGTGCGTTAGAGAAGAGACAAGTTTCCTGTGTGAAGCTAGCCACAATAAAGATAAGACACAATAGTGGAATTTGCATTTTGCCTTCAGGTCCCCCATTGAAAGTGATTCAAACGGATACAAATAGTGTAATCGTGCCATATTTGGTCTAGATAATGGTAAACAAGGTTGGAATGCTGTTATATAAATTAAACAAAAGACAATCATTTTACACAAAAAAGTTAGTTTTTTTAAATCAGTTTTGTTGATTGTTGATGTATTAGACTTCAGAATTGTAGTGAGTCCATACTTACATCGTAATGTACAGCCTTACCTGTGGATCTTGGGTCCATACTTACATCGTAATGTACAGCCTTACCCATGGTTCTTGGGTCCATACTTACATCATAATGTACAGCCGTACCCATGGTTCTTGGGTCCATACTTACATCATAATGTACAGCCTTACCTGTGGATCTTGGGTCCATACTTACATCATAATGTACAGCCTTACCCATGGTTCTTGGGTCCATACTTACATCATAATGTACAGCCTTACCCGTGGATCTTGGGTCCATACTTACATCATAATGTACAGCCGTACCCATGGTTCTTGGGTCCATACTTACATCATAATGTACAGCCTTACCCATGGTTCTTGGGTCCATACTTACATCATAACGTACAGCATTCCCTGTGGATCTTGGGTCCATACTTACATCATAATGTACAGCCTTACCCATGGTTCTTGGGTCCATACTTACATCATAATGTACAGCCTTACCCATGGTTCTTGGGTCCATACTTACATCATAATGTACAGCCTTACCCATGGTTCTTGGGTCCATACTTACATCATAATGTACAGCCGTACCCATGGTTCTTGGGTCCATACTTACATCGTAATGTACAGCCTTACCCATGGTTCTTGGGTCCATACTTACATCATAATGTACAGCCTTACCCATGGTTCTTGGGTCCATACTTACATCATAATGTACAGCCTTACCCATGGTTCTTGGGTCCATACTTACATCGTAACGTACAGCCTTCCCTGTGGATCTTGGGTCCATACTTACATCATAATGTACAGCCTTACCCATGGATCTTGGGTCCATACTTACATCATAATGTACAGCCTTACCCATGGTTCTTGGGTCCATACTTACATCATAACGTACAGCATTCCCTGTGGATCTTGGGTCCATACTTACATCATAATGTACAGCCTTACCTGTGGATCTTGGGTCCATACTTACATCATAATGTACAGCCGTACCCATGGTTCTTGGGTCCATACTTACATTGTAATGTACAGCCTTACCTGTGGATCTTGGGTCCATACTTACATCGTAATGTACAGCCTTACCTGTGGATCTTGGGTCCATACTTACATCGTAACGTACAGCCTTCCCTGTGGATCTTGGGTCCATACTTACATCGTAATGTACAGCCTTACCTGTGGATCTTGGGTCCATACTTACATCGTAACGTACAGCCTTCCCTGTGGATCTTGGGTCCATACTTACATCGTAATGTACAGCCTTAACCATGGTTCTTGGGTCCATACTTACATCATAATGTACAGCCTTACCTGTGGATCTTGGGTCCATACTTACATCGTAATGTACAGCCTTACCTGTGGATCTTGGGTCCATACTTACATCGTAACGTACAGCCTTCCCTGTGGATCTTGGGTCCATACTTACATCATAATGTACAGCCTTACCCATGGTTCTTGGGTCCATACTTACATCATAATGTACAGCCGTACCCATGGTTCTTGGGTCCATACTTACATCATAATGTACAGCCTTACCCATGGATCTTGGGTCCATACTTACATCATAATGTACAGCCTTACCTGTGGATCTTGGGTCCATACTTACATCATAATGTACAGCCTTACCCATGGATCTTGGGTCCATACTTACATCGTAATGTACAGCCTTACCTATGGTTCCTGGGTCCATACTTACATCGTAATGTACAGCCTTCCCTGTGGATCTTGGGTCCATACTTACATCATAATGTACAGCATTCCCTGTGGATCTTGGGTCCATACTTACATCATAATGTACAGCCTTACCCATGGATCTTGGGTCCATACTTACATCGTAATGTACAGCCTTACCCATGGTTCTTGGGTCCATACTTACATCATAATGTACAGCCTTACCCATGGTTCTTGGGTCCATACTTACATCATAATGTACAGCCTTACCTGTGGTTCTTGGGTCCATACTTACATCATAATGTACAGCCTTCCCTGTGGATCTTGGGTCCATACTTACATCATAATGTACAGCCTTACCCATGGTTCTTGGGTCCATACTTACATCATAATGTACAGCCTTAACCATGGATCTTGGGTCCATACTTACATCATAATGTACAGCCTTACCCATGGTTCTTGGGTCCATACTTACATTGTAATGTACAGCCTTCCCTGTGGATCTTGGGTCCATACTTACATCGTAATGTACAGCCTTACCCATGGTTCTTGGGTCCATACTTACATCATAATGTACAGCCTTAACCATGGATCTTGGGTCCATACTTACATCATAATGTACAGCCTTACCCATGGTTCTTGGGTCCATACTTACATCGTAATGTACAGCCTTCCCTGTGGATCTTGGGTCCATACTTACATCGTAATGTACAGCCTTCCCTGTGGATCTTGGGTCCATACTTACATCATAACGTACAGCCTTCCCTGTGGATCTTGGGTCCATACTTACATCGTAATGTACAGCCTTCCCTGTGGATCTTGGGTCCATACTTACATCGTAATGTACAGCCTTCCCTGTGGATCTTGGGTCCATACTTACATCATAACGTCGGAGTAATGTTACTAGCTAAGTGACAACTCTTCACAGTTGTTTTCTGTAGGTGTCATTGATTAGGCTGATAACCAATTTCATAGACCCGAGATCCATAGGTAAGACTGTACATTGCCTACTGCACAGACAAGAAGGGTAACCTATAAATATATTTGGATTCTGGGGCAGTACGGTTAGGTCGCTAGCTAACGTTAGCTAACTAGTGGCTAGCTCGCAAACACTGAAAGTTGTGGATAGAAGCTGCAGTACGAAAAAACTGATAATCATAACAAACACTAGACATTAATTCGTACAAGTGTTGCAGAAAACCTACCTGATGTTTTCAAAGATTGATCATCCAACTCGGAAAATATCAACAACTTTCAAATATCACGTCCGAGGTGACATGCGCATGCGTCATACTCTTCTTCTACATTGACGGACGCAACGTAACATGTCGCAGACCTGCTGTTTGCTGACTACCGCCACCTTGCGTTAGCTTTATGATTTCAACCACTAGATGGCGACAAATGTAAATCAAATCTCAGCTCATTTACTGACGATTATGGGTAGTATTCATGAAGTGTCTCAGAGTATGACTAGTGATCCCACCCCCACTAACCTGTCAGAGATTTGATTACTAAGAGGGGATTAAATGTTTGTTTTGGTTAGGATGAGATACCCCCCTGCTGACAGAGCAGGTAATACAACTCTAGACCCTGGATTTACTTTCACCAACAGTCTAGAGATGTTCTGAATCTCACACACACACACACACAGAGCGCACACACACACACACACACACACACACACACACACATACACACACACACTCATACAGAGCGCGCACACACACACACATGGACACACACGTGCGTGTTACATCATGAGGTGTCACATATATTGTTACCCAATAGATCATGCCCACTGCCATAGCCTACCGAAGAGAATGACCACATCCAAAATGGGGCCCGATTCCCTATATAGTACACAAGTTTTGACCAGGGTCCATAGGACCATGTAGGGAAAGGGAGCAGCCATTGACTCCTTATAGACAAATATATTAAAATGAAATGTGAGTAACTAAAGTGTTAGTGAGTGTCTGGACATAATGAGATTTTTATTTTATTTAACTCAGTTAAGAACAAACTCTTATTTTACAATGACGGCCTACCAGGAAAACAGTGGGGTTAACTGCCTTGTTCAGGGGGCAGAATGACATATTTTTACCTTGTCAGCTCAGGGATTCGATCTAGCAACCTTTCGGTTACTTGACGAACGCTCTAACCACGAGGCTACCCTGTAGTACACTTTTTACTGAACCTGTATTCAAAATAGGAGGAGGTTGAAATAATGACTGAAACATTAAGGGGCATCATATAGATAGCAATTGGTTCCTTTAAGATGCCCTCTCTGTGTGTTTAATTGGTTCCTTTAAGATGCCCTCTGTGTGTTTAATTGGTTCATTTAAGATGCCCTCTGTGTGTTTAATTGGTTCCTTTAAGATGCCCTCTGTGTGTTTAATTGGTTCCTTTAAGATGCCCTCTCTGTGTGTTTAATTGGTTCCTTTAAGATGCCCTCTCTGTGTGTTTAATTGGTTCCTTTAAGATGCCCTCTCTGTGTGTTTAATTGGTTCATTTAAGATGCCCTCTGTGTGTTTAATTGGTTCCTTTAAGATGCCCTCTGTGTGTTTAAGAGTTTAGAAGCTGTTGAGACTGTTAATATACATATAGTTTATAAATCAGATTTATATATAAATATTCCGCCCTCAGGCCCCATATTCCCCCTCAGTCCCCATATACCCCCCTCAGTCCCCATATACCCCCCTCAGTCCCCATATACCCCCCTCAGTCCCCATATATCCCTCTCAGGCCCCATATACCCCCCTCAGTCCCCATATATCCCTCTCAGGCCCCATATACCCCCCTCAGTCCCCATATACCCCCCTAAGGCCCCATATTCCCCAATCAGTTCCCATATACCCCCCTCAGGCCCCATATTCCCCAATCAGTTCCCATATACCCCCCTCAGTCCCCATATACACCCCTCAGTCCCCATATACCCCCTCAGGTCCCATATACCCCCCTCAGGTCCCATATACCCACCTCAGTCCCCGTATCCCCCCTTCCTCAGTCCCCATTATAACTTCTGATAGTTAGTGTGTCAACTGGTTAAATGGAAAAGAGTGATGTGGTTGCCATTTTAGAGCCCCCAGCAGTAATCTTCTCTTCAGACTTAAGCATATTTTAGCAATTACATTTACTTATGATACTATACTCATATATACGTATATTTAAAACCCAAATACTTTTAGACTTTTACTCAAGTAATATTTTACTGGGTGACTTTCACTTTTACTCAAGTCATTTTCTACTAAGGTATCTTCACTTTTACTCAAGTCATTTTCTACTAAGGTATCTTCACTTTTACTTGAGTTATTTTCTACTAAGGTATCTTCACTTTTAATCAAGTCATTTTCTACTAAGGTATCTTCACTTTTACTCAAGTCATTTTCTACTAAGGTATCTTCACTTTTACTCGAGTTATTTTCTACTAAGGTATCTTCACTTTTACTTAAGTTTGATGATTGGGTATTTTTTCCACCAATCCATTTAACTGCAGGGTACTCCCACATTAAATTAACGAATGTGCCTACCTGATTTACGGAACACACTGAACAGCTGGGAGTTGAAGCAAATGTTATTAAATAGTTTTGATGTCTTTCACTTTTATTCTACTGTGTAGAAAATAGTAAAAACTTCAGAAAAACCCTTTAATGAGACGGTGAGTTCAAACCTTTGACTGATTCTGTATATTTGATCCTTCTCTACATACCTACCAGTCAGACTGACACCAGCCAGGAAACATACCTACCAGTCAGACTGACACCAGCCAGGAAACATACCTTCCAGTCAGACTGACACCAGCCAGGAAACATACCTACCAGTCAGACTGACACCAGCCAGGAAACATACCTACCAGTCTGACTGACACCAGCCAGGAAACATACCTTCCAGTCAGACTGACACCAGCCAGGAAACATACCTACCAGTCAGACTGACACCAGCCAGGAAACATACCTACCAGTCTGACTGACACCAGCCAGGAAACATACCTACCAGTCAGACTGACACTAGCCAGGAAACATACCTACCAGTCAGACTGACACCAGCCAGGAAACATACCTACCAGTCAGACTGACACCAGCCAGGAAACATACCTTCCAGTCAGACTGACACCAGCCAGGAAACATACCTACCAGTCAGACTGACACCAGCCAGGAAACGTACCTACCAGTCAGACTGACACCAGCTCTCTAGTCGTTATGGGGTATTGTGTGTATATTTATTCCTTTTAAGAATAAGACTGTAACGTAACAAAATGTGGGAAAAGTCAAAGGGTCTGAACACTTTCCAAATGCACTGTACCTATCAGTCTGACTGACACTAGCCAGGCAACAAACCTACCCATCTCTTCAAACATCTTAATTCCTAGATCTCGTCTTCATTGTTCATTTTTTTCCCCCTTCCCTACCTATAGAACCTATTGCCTCCAACAACAAACACATTGTGATTGCTGGCCAGTTTCCCTAAACCCAGCTGGAGTAGCCGTCTGGAGGATGAGTTCTGGTCTAGGATTCATAGTTCCATACTCTAAAGCAACAGCTAGCGTGGGATACAAATACCAGGTCTGTACTGTGGGCCTGTGAGGTTGTGACATGTTGCTGTTGGCTGCTGTGGTCTGAATTTTGGGTCTATCTGTCTCCTCTGGTTTCAAGGAAAGACCACTTGCGATAAAGTGCTGACCAACCTTCCTTTCTTTCCTTCCAGTTCTCTGCTGCCAATGACTGGATCGAACTGCAAAAATCACTGAAGCTGGAGACTCATATCTCCCTCACTAGCATTAAGCACCAGCTGTCAGAGCAGCTCACAGATCACTGCACCTGTACATAGACCATCTGTAAATAGCCCATCCAACTACCTACCTCATCCCCATACAGTATTTATTTATTTATCTTGCTCCTTTGCACCCCAGTATCTCTACTTGCACATTCATCTTCTGCACATCTACCATTCCAGTGTTTAATTGCTATATTGTATCTACTTCACCACCATGGCCTATTTACTGCCTTAACTCCCTTATCTTACCTCCATTTGCACTCACTGTATATAGACTTTTTGTTTTCTTTTGTTCTACTGTATTATTGACTGTATGTTTTGTTCATTCCGTGTGTAACTCTGTGTTGTTGTATGTGTCGAATTGCTGTGCTTTATCTTGTCCAGGTCGCAGTTGCAAATGAGAACTTGTTCTCAACTAGCCTACCTGGTTAAATAAAGGTGAAATTAAAAATGTTTTAATAAATAAAATAAAAATAAAAGCCTCTGATCTGTTGTGTGCTACAAGACTGTGTTAGCCCACTGAGCTAATCATTTCCCTTACCATCCTCTGAGAGTCCAGTGGTATTATATGACAAGACTGTGTTAGCCCACTGAGCTAATCATTTCCCTTACCATCCTCTGAGAGTCCAGTGGTATTATATGACAAGACTGTGTTAGCCCACTGAGCTAATCATTTCCCTTACCATCCTCTGAGAGTCCAGTGGTATTATATGACAAGACTGTGTTAGCCCACTGAGCTAATCATTTCCCTTACCATCCTCTGAGAGTCCAGTGGTATTATATGACAAGACTGTGTTAGCCCACTGAGCTAATCATTTCTCTTACCATCCTCTGAGAGTCCAGTGGTATTATATGACAAGACTGTGTTAGCCCACTGAGCTAATCATTTCCCTTACCATCCTCTGAGAGTCCAGTGGTATTATATGACAAGACTGTGTTAGCCCACTGAGCTAATCATTTCTCTTACCATCCTCTGAGAGTCCAGTGGTATTATATGACAAGACTGTGTTAGCCCACTGAGCTAATCATTTCTCTTACCATCCTCTGAGAGTCCAGTGGTATTATATGACAAGACTGTGTTAGCCCACTGAGCTAATCATTTCTCTTACCATCCTCTGAGAGTCCAGTGGTATTATATGACAAGACTGTGTTAGCCCACTGAGCTAATCATTTCTCTTACCATCCTCTGAGAGTCCAGTGGTATTATATGACAAGACTGTGTTAGCCCACTGAGCTAATCATTTCTCTTACCATCCTCTGAGAGTCCAGTGGTATTATATGACAAGACTGTGTTAGCCCACTGAGCTAATCATTTCTCTTACCATCCTCTGAGAGTCCAGTGGTATTATATGACAAGACTGTGTTAGCCCACTGAGCTAATCATTTCCCTTACCATCCTCTGAGAGTCCAGTGGTATTATATGACAAGACTGTGTTAGCCCACTGAGCTAATCATTTCTCTTACCATCCTCTGAGAGTCCAGTGGTATTATATGACAAGACTGTGTTAGCCCACTGAGCTAATCATTTCTCTTACCATCCTCTGAGAGTCCAGTGGTATTATATGACAAGACTGTGTTAGCCCACTGAGCTAATCATTTCTCTTACCATCCTCTGAGAGTCCAGTGGTATTATATGACAAGACTGTGTTAGCCCACTGAGCTAATCATTTCTCTTACCATCCTCTGAGAGTCCAGTGGTATTATATGACAAGACTGTGTTAGCCCACTGAGCTAATCATTTCCCTTACCATCCTCTGAGAGTCCAGTGGTATTATATGACAAGACTGTGTTAGCCCACTGAGCTAATCATTTCTCTTACCATCCTCTGAGAGTCCAGTGGTATTATATGACAAGACTGTGTTAGCCCACTGAGCTAATCATTTCCCTTACCATCCTCTGAGAGTCCAGTGGTATTATATGACAAGACTGTGTTAGCCCACTGAGCTAATCATTTCTCTTACCATCCTCTGAGAGTCCAGTGGTATTATATGACAAGACTGTGTTAGCCCACTGAGCTAATCATTTCTCTTACCATCCTCTGAGAGTCCAGTGGTATTATATGACAAGACTGTGTTAGCCCACTGAGCTAATCATTTCTCTTACCATCCTCTGAGAGTCCAGTGGTATTATATGACAAGACTGTGTTAGCCCACTGAGCTAATCATTTCTCTTACCATCCTCTGAGAGTCCAGTGGTATTATATGACATCGGCAAGCTTCTCACCTGAGCTGGAAATAGATCATCAACAGGGAATAAAGAACATTCCATCTCCATTATGCCATGCAGTTCACCCAAAATAGCAGCCAGCACAGTTCCATTTATATCATATGAAATGCGATGATCGTTCATTTGTCTTGTTTTTTTTCAGGAAGTGAGCTACGTCTGGTTACCGGTAATTGTGGATGATGCAATGACCTTAGAATGTAGAATGTAGAATAGCTCGGATAGATTGTAGAATAGGTTCTAAAAAGGGGGAATATCTGGGATTCTTACTGGGGCTATGTCAACACACACGGGTTATTGTTAGCCCCACGGTCATTCATCAACAAAAACTAGTATGAGATTAGGGTCTGAGGTATCTTAACGCTTGCCAGCAACTCTGTGTGTGTGTGTGTGTGTGCGTGCGTGCGTGTGTGTGTGTGTGTTAAATCAAATCAAATGTTATTTGTCACATGCTTTATAAACAGGTGGAGACTAACAGTGAAACGCTTAGTTTATGGGCCCTTCCCGGCAATGCAGAGAGAAAGAAAATAGAGAAATAATATAAAAATAACATGAGGAATAAATCTACACGATAACGATAACTAGGCTATATTACACGGGGTACCAGTACTGAGTTAATGTGCAGGGGTACCAGGTAATTTTGTTACGTTACAACCTTATTCTAAAATTGATCAAATTGTTTTTTCCCCCTCATCAATCTATACACAATACCCCTTAATGACATCACAATACCCCTTAATGACATCACAATACCCCATAATGACATCACAATACCCCATAATGACATCACAATACCCCTTAATGACATCACAATACCTCATAATGACAAAGCAAAAACAGGTCTTTAGAAATGTAGGTTTCCTCCAAACATGACGCTTGGCATTCAGGCCAAATAGTTCAGTCTTGGTTTCATCAGACCAGAGAATCTTGTTTCTCATGGTCTGAGTCCTTTAGGTGGCTATTGGAAAACTCCCAAGCAGGCTGTCATGTGCCTTTTACTGAGGAGTGGCTTCCCTCTGGCCAGTCTACCGTAAAGGCCTGATTGGTGGAGTGCTGCAGAGATGGTTGTCTTTCTGGAAGGTTCTCTCATCTCCACAGAGGAACTCTGGAGCTCTGTCAGAGTGAGCATTGGGTTCTTGGTCACCACCTGGACGACGCTGGGCCAATTGTGCACCGCCCTGTAGGACTCCCAATCACGGCCGGTTGTGTTACAGCCTGGATTCGAACCAGAGTGTCTGTAGTGCTCCACTCGGGAGCAGCTGGATAACTTTTTGAGGATCTGAGGACCCATGCCGAATCTTTTCAGCCTCCTTTAACACGACTGTGTTGGTGTGTGTGGACAGTGGACCATGATAATTCCGTAGTAATGTGGACACAGAGGATTTTGAAGCTCCCGACCTACAGTACACCACTACAGCCCAGTCGATGTGGATGGGGGCGTGCTCCGTTTCCTCTAGTCCACGATCAGCAGCATTGTCTTACAGACGTTGAGGGTGTGATTGCAAAGACGTTGAATGTGTGATTGCAAAGACGTTGAAGGTGTGATTGCAAAGACGTTGAGGGTGTGATTGCAAAGACGTTGAGGGTGTGATTGCAAAGTACATGGAAAATCTTAGGCTTCGAGCTCCAACATGCAGGGCTTGGTAAAATAAAATAATGGAAATGGCCATTAAAAACGATATAAATAGAGCTATATACATAATAACAACTGCAACAGTGATGAGAGCCGTTGGAAGGGGAGGGGGGTGTCCATAGGAGGAGTAGAATGGGGGAGGGCAGGTAGCTAACTAGTGGTGGCTATTCAGCAGCCTGATGGTCTGAGGGTAGAAACTATTGACCAGTCTTTCAGTTTTTGCCATGATTCTCCTCTACTGCCCGAGTATGAGTGATTGAAGCAGGGTTCGGGGACAGGCCAATTTTCTTCAGCATCCCTTGGGGACAGGCTGAATTACTTCAGCATCCCTTGGGGACAGACTGAATTTCTTCAGCATCCTGAGGTTGAAGAGTAGCTGTCCTGCTTTCACTACGGTGTCCGTGAGGTTAGATCATTTCACCTTCTCTGAGATGTACGCAGAGGACTTATTGACCGTCTCCACGACGTTGATGAGGATGGGGGCGTGTCCAGCCTTGTTCCTCCCGAAGTCCACAATCAAGGTTATTTTTCTATGTTTGACTTTCAACTGCTAGGGAAGGGAAGACAACACTTCTACTAGTCAGACTCAATCTCACAGGCACAAACATGACTTGAGTAGAGCTTACCACGGTAACCTCCCGCCCTTAAAGGGGCAGGTGAAATATTTTGTCTCATCTGTGATATGACTCAGGTCACAAAAAAATGAAATTAAACAATATATCACATTACTTCTTACTAGTATTACATGTATTGTTTTACAAACATTACAGAACATGCTCATAATTTTTTTAATATTAATAATGTAATAATATTCTGGTTGGTAAAAAAAATCTGAATGGCTGTTTTTAATTCCCTGGCCAGGTCACTGAAGTCCTCCTATAGAGTGCCTCATCGTCGTCAGTCAACCATTGCGTTGTCAGCAAACTTGCCGTGTTTGGCCACACAGTCGTTGGTGAACAGGATATTACAGGAGGGGACTAAGCACTCACCCCACTCGCCCCCCGTGTTGAGGGTCAGAGTGGTGTATATGTTGTTGCCTACCCTCACCAGTCCCCATGATCCTTAGATTAGTGATGAGCTTGGAGGGTACTATGGTGTTGATCACTGAGCTATAGTAAATGAACAGCATTCTTACGTGTTACTCTTGTCCGAGTGGAAGAGGGCAGTGTGGAGTGTGACCTTGGTGTTCTTGGGCACAAGGACTATAATGGTCTTCTTGAAACATGTATGTATTACAGACTGGGTCAGGGAGAGGTTGAAAATGTCAGTGAAGACACTTGCCAGCTGGTCAGCGCATGCTCTGAGTACGAGTCCTGGTAGTTCGTATGGCCCTGTGGCCCTGTGAATGTTAACCTGTTTAAATGTCTTACTCACATCGGCTACGGAGAGCGAGATCACACAGTCATCCTAAACAGCTGGTGCTCTCATGCATGGTTCAGTGTTGCTTGCCTCGAAGCCAGCATAGAAGGTAAGCTCGTGTTACTGGGCACCTCGCGGCTGGGTTTCCCTTTGTAGTCCGTGATATATTCCAAGCCCTTCCAGTAAGATTCATTTTTAGTCTTGTATTGATGTTTTGATTGTTTGATGGCTCAGAGGTCATAGAGGGATTTCTTATAAGCGTCCGGATTAATGTCATGCTACTGGAAAGCGGAAGCTCTTGCCTTTAGCTCAGTGCAGATGTTGCCTGTAATCCATGGCTTCTGATTGGTGTATGCACATACAGTTGAAGTCAGAAGTTTACATACACCTTAGCCAAATACATTTAAACTCAGTTTTTCACAATTCCTGACATTTAATCCTAGTAAAAATTCCCTGTCTTAGTTCAGTTAGGATCACCACTTTATTTTAAGAATGTGAAATGTCAGAGAAATAGTAGAGAGAATTATTTATTTCTGCTTTTATTTCTTTCATCACATTCCCAGTGGGTCAGAAGTTTACATACACTCAATTAGTATTTGGTAGCATTGCCTTTAAATTGTTTAACTTGGGTCAAACGTTTCGGGTAGCCTTCCACAAGCTTCCCACAATAAATTGGGTGAATTTTGGCCCATTCCTCCTGACAGAGCTGGTGTAACTGAGTCAGGTTTATAGGCCTCCTTGCTCACACACCGTTTTTCAGTTCTGCCCACAAATGTTCTACAGGATTGAGGTCAAGGTTTTGTGATGGCCACTCCAATACCTTGACTTTGTTGTCCTTAAGCCATTTTGCCACAACTTTGTAAGTATGCTTGGGGTATTGTCCATTTGAAAGACCCATTTGCAACCAAGCTTTAACTTCCTGACTAATGAATTGAGATGTTGCTTCAATATGTCCACATAATTGTCCTTCCTCATGATGATATCTATTTTATGAATTGCACTTGAAGTGATCTTTGTCCCCATATGCAGTTGCAAACCGTAGTCTAGCTTTTTTATGGCGATTTTGGAGCAGTGGCTTCTTCCTTGCTGATTGGCCTTTCAGGTTATGTAGATATAGGACTCGTTTGACTGTGGATATAGATACTTTTGCACCTGTTTCCTCCAGCATCTTCACAAGGTCCTTTGCTGTTGTTCTGGGATTGATTTGCACCATTTGCACCAAAGTACGTTCATCTGCAGGAGACAGAACACATCTCCTTCCAGAGCGGTATGACGGCTGCGTGGTCCAATGGTGTTTGTACTTGCGTACTATTGTTTGTACAGATGAACGTGGTACCTTCATGCATTTGGAAATTGCTCCCATGGACGAACAGACTTGTGGAGGTCTACCATTTTTTTCTGAGGTCTTGGCTGATTTCTTTTGATTTTCCCATGATGTCAGGCAATGAGGCACTGAGTTTGAAGGTAGGCCTTGAAATACATCCACGGGTTCACTTCCTATTGACTCAGATTATGTAAATTAGGCTATCAGAAGCTTCTAAAGCCATGACATAATTTTCTGGAATTTTCCAAGCTGTTTAAAGGCACAGTCAGCTTAGTGTATGTAAACTTCTGACCCACTGGAATTGTGATACAGTGAATTATAAGTGAAATAATCTGTCTGCAAACAATTGTTGGTAAAAATCACTTGTACAAAGTAGATGTCCTAACCGACTTGCCAAAACTATAGTTTGTTAACAAGAAATTTATGGAGTGGTTGAAAAACAAGTTTTAATGACTCCAACGTAAGTGTATGTAAACTTCTGACTTCAAATGTACGTACAGTCACTGTGAAGCCAGTGACCGAAGTGTTAAATTCCTGTTATCAGATGAGTCCTGGAACATATTTCAGAAAGTTGTTGGGGTTTGTGGGTTCGTATGTATGACGTTTGGGTCTTAGGTGTCTTATTGCTTGCGAAGGGAATATAATCCAAAAACTGTGAAATCAAACAAAAGATTCCTGCATGTTTATGATTAGCTGGTTGCTCTGGGCAGTGGCACAGAGTAAAATGGTTCATGTTCCAATCCAGAAACACACGCACCAATTATGCACACACACACACACACACACACGCATGTATGCGCACACACATGCACGAACGCACGCCGAGTACACACACACACGTCTGCACACACTCACAGTTTGCTGACAGGTACCAGTTGATCTCATGCAGCAATCAAGTAGCACCGTTTTTCTGTCTTGGGCGCTGTTGCCACAGAGTGATGTGGATGTTTAGACTACGGGGGCCCAAGCAGGACATTATTGTGGCTGAGGATAAAAGCAGACATCCTATTGGTGACAAGTGCCAGAAGGTTATGAGGTCTGGGGAGAAATAAACCGCCTTCTAAAGTGAATTTCAAAACCTTACAGAACAGGCTGCGTCCCCGATGGCTGCGTCCCAGAGTGCACTAATGACTTTAGGGCCCATTTTGTCTCTGATCAAAAGAAGTGCACTCTATAGGGAATAGGGTGCCATAGGGCCCTGGTCTAAAGTAGTGCACTATATAGGGAATAGGGTGCCATAGGGCTCTGGTCTAAAGTAGTGCACTATATAGGGAATAGGGTGCCATAGGGCTCTGGTCTAAAGTAGTTCACTATATAGGGAATAGGGTGCCATAGGGCTCTGGTCTAAAGTTGTGCATAATATGGTATTATTTGGGACTCCAGTCAGTACAAATATAGCTTTACCAGAGAGTATGAAATGTCCCTCGTATGACTTAGATATATGTACAACTGTACATTCAAAATCAATTTTTTTTTTTGGGGGGGGGGGGGTCTGGAATTGAAGTGAGAGATTTTTAACAACTCTTGGTTCAGTAAAAATTAACCAATATTTTCTATATTATATCTGGTACTATCCCCAAGGTTTGGAAAGCGGTCCATGTACTTCCCTAAGGAGGGGACCCTTGTGACCTTAATAAATATTGCCATATATTTTTTGCCTTGTTAAAATATTAGAATCCTTGATTATTCTCAGCTAATATCTTTCTTATCTTTGAAATGTACTCTAAATGTCAAGGCTTTGGGTAACTGGTGAAAAGGAGTCAGGCGCAGGAGAGTTGAGATGCGTGGACAAGGTATTTAATACATGAAAAAACACCAGTATAACAACAATACACCGGTACCACGAATAAACGGGCGTAAATACAAAACCCGGCAACAAAAGACCAGCCATCAGATACAGCCATCAACACGGACACAAACATGGAGGAAACCAGAGGGTTAAATAATGAACATGTAATGAAACCAGGTGTGTAAAAAAAACACAGGCAAAACAAATGGAAAATGAAAAGTGGATGGGTCACGGCTAGAAGGCCCGTGACGACGACCGCCGAACGAAGCTCGAACAAGGAGAGGAGCCGAACGGACAAGGAGAGGAGCCGAACGGACAAGGAGAGGAGCCGAACGGACAAGGAGAGGAGCCGACTTCGGGCGGAAGTCGGGATACTAAATGTACATCATTTGGGATTTATACCAAGTTCATAGCATTATCTCTACTGCATCCCAAGTTATAAATTATTTCGTTATAATTGTATGGATAAAAGGCATCATTCTGCTGCCCTCTTCATTGACCTGTCAAAGTCTTTCGATACTATTGATCACTCACTGCTAATACAGAGGCTTTCCTCTTTTGGACTAGACCAGGCTGCATGGAACTGGTTTAAACATGACTTGATAGACAGAACTCAACGTGTATCTACAGACGGTATTAAATCAGGTTTCTTGGATATTACGAAAGTGGTCCTGCAGGGGTAAATTTTGGGTCCCGTATCTTTAGGACAAAGCAAGCATTTCTGCAAATGTATAAAAATAAAAAAAAAGCAGAAAAATTTTATTTACATAAGTATTCAGACCCTTTGCTGTGAGACTCGAAATTGAGCTCAGGTGCATCCTGTTTCCATTGATCTTCCTTGAAATGTTTCTACAACTTGATCGGAGTCCATCTGTAGTAAATTCAATTGATTGGACATTATTTGGAAAGGCACACATCTGTCTATATAAGGTCCCACAGTTGACAGTGCATGTCAGAGCAAAAACCAAGCCATGAGGTTGAAGGAATTGTCCGTAGAGCTCCGAGACAGGATTGTGTCGAGGCACAGATCTGGGGAAGGGTTCCCAAAAATGTCTGCAGCATTGAAGGTCCCCAAGAACACAGTGGCCTCCATCATTCTTAAGTGGAAGAAGTTTGGAAACACCAAGACTCTTCCTTCAGCTGGACACCCAGCCAAACTGAGCAATCGGAGGAGAAGGGCCTTGGTCAGGGAGGTGACCAAGAACCCGATGGTCACTCTGACAGAGCTCTCGAGTTCCTCTGTGGAGATGGGAGAACCTTCCAGAAAAGACAACAATCACCTATCAGGCCTTTATGGTAGAGTGGCCAGACAGAAGCCACTCCTCAGCAAAAGGCACATGACATCCCGCTAGGAGTTTGCCAAAAGGCACCTAAAGACTCTCAGACCATGAGAAACAAGATGAATGGTGCAAAGTACAGAGAGATCATTGATAAAAAACCTGTTCCAGAGCGCTGAGGACCTCAGACTGGGGCAAAGGTTCACCTTCCAACAGGACAACAACCTTAAGCACACAGTCAAGACAATGCAGGACTGGCTTCGGGACAAGTCTCTGAATGTCCTTGAGTGGAATTGAACACGATCTTTGGAAAGACCTGGAAATAGCTGTGCAGCAACACTTCCCATCCAACCTGACAGAGCTTGAGACGATGTGCAGAGAAGAATGGGAGAAACTCCCCAAATACAGGTGGGTCGAGCTTGTAGCGCCATCGCTGCCACAGGTGCTTCAACAAAGTCTGAATACTGATATAAATGTGATATTGAAGTGTTTATTCTCAAAACAACTGTTTTTACTATGTCATTATAGGTGTTGTTTGATGGGGGGGACACACAGTGAAATCCATTTTAGAATAAGGCTGTAACGTAACAAAATGTGGAAAAAAGTCAAGGGTTCTGTGTTGTTCTCTAGAGTGCATTAAGATAACTCTGATGATTCTAGAGTGCATTAAGATAACTCTGATGATTCTAGAGTGCATTAAGATAACTCTGATGATTCTAGAGTGCATTAAGATAACTCTGATGATTCTAGAGTGCATTAAGATAACTCTGATGATTTTACCACATGTACTGTTGATGGTGTCCAGATTGATGGTGTCCCAGATTGATGGTGTCCAGATTGATGGTGTCCAGATTGATGGTGTCCAGATTGATGGTGTCCAGATTGATGGTGTCCCAGATTGATGGTGTCCAGATTGATGGTGTCCAGATTGATGGTGTCCAGATTGATGGTGTCCAGATTGATGGTGTCCCAGATTGATGGTGTCCAGATTGATGGTGTCCAGATTGATGGTGTCCCAGATTGATGGTGTCCAGATTGATGGTGTCCAGATTGATGGTGTCCAGATTGATGGTGTCCAGATTGATGGTGTCCCAGATTGATGGTGTCCAGATTGATGGTGTCCAGATTGATGGTGTCCAGATTGATGGTGTCCAGATTGATGGTGTCCCAGATTGACGGTGTCCCAGATTGATGGTGTCCAGATTGATGGTGTCCAGATTGATATTGTCCAGATTGATGGTGTCCAGATTGATGGTGTCCAGATTGATGGTGTCCAGGTTGATGGTGTCCCAGATTGATGGTGTCCAGATTGATGGTGTCCCAGATTGATGGTGTCCAGACTGATGGTGTCCCAGATTGATGGTGTCCAGATTGATGGTGTCCCAGATTGATATTGTCCAGATTGATGGTGTCCAGATTGATGGTGTCCCAGATTGATGGTGTCCAGATTGATGGTGTCCAGATTGATGGTGTCCCAGATTGATGGTGTCCAGATTGATGGTGTCCAGATTGATGGTGTCCCTGCTTACTAATATCTGGGCGTCTGGGTAGATGAAAAGCTGTCGTTTAAAAAAAGCTTATTGACAAGTTGAGAAGCTGAGAATAAAATCTATCTTCTATAGAAGTAGGTCCTGCCTACTTTTATAAATAGCAGAAAGCAGATTATTCAGTCGACGTTCCTGTCTGTCCTAGACTATGGCGACATCGTCTATATGAACGCAGCTGCTACTTCATTAGAGCTGTTAAATGCAGTTTGTCATAGCGCACTGCTATTTATTACAGGCGACAATACTAATCACTGCATTCTCTACCAGAAAGTTGGTTGGCCCGCTTTGATATTGTGTGACGCAGCGGTTTAAGGCCCTGCATATCAGTGCAAGAGGCGTCACTACAGTCCCTGGTTCGAATCCAGGCTATATCATACCCGTCTGTGATTGGGAGTCCCATAAGGCAGCGCACAATTGGCCCACCGGGGGTCGGCCGTCATTGTAAATAAAAACTTGTTGTTAACTGACTTGCCTACTTAAATAAAACTTTTTTTTTTTTACACGTAGGTTGATACATTGCTATGTTATCATTCAGAAAAGGGTATTTTTGTTAAAGTCCCACTGTACTTAAAACTTTAGACATATGAGTGATCAAATCCAAATCAAATTTATTTGTCACATACACATGGATAGCAGATGTTAATGAGAGTGTAGCGAAATGCTTGTGCTTCTAGTTCCTGACAATGCAGTAACAACCAACGAGTAATCTAACCTAACAATTTCACAACAACTACCATAAACACACAAGTGTAAAGGGATAAAGAATATGTACATAAAGATATATGAATGAGTGATGGTACAGAGCGGCATAGGCAAGATGCAGTAGATGGTATCGAGTACAGTATATACATATGAGATGAGGGATCACACACAGTCTTAGGGAAATTCCTTTGGTCTCTGCTGGTCTCTGGTAAATCAGCATTTAGTTTTCTTGCACTTTATTTATGGAACAATCTTCAAAATGTACTTAAATGTGATGTTTTGGGCCTCCCAGGTGGAGCAGTGGTTAAGGGCCAGCTGTGCCACCAGAGACCCTGGGTTCGCGCCCAGGCTCTGTCGTAACCGGCTGCGACTGGGAGGTCCGTGGGGCGACGCACAATTGGCCTAGCGTCGTCCAGGTTAGGAAGGGTTTGACCGGTAGGGATATCCTTGTCTCATCGCGCACCAGCGACTCCTGTGGCGGGCCGGGCACAGTGCGCGCTAACCAAGGTTGCCAGGTGCACGGTGTTTCCTCCGACACATTGGTGCAGTTGGCTTCCGGGTTGGATGCGTGCTGTGTTAAGAAGCAGTGCGGCTTGGTTGGGTTGTGTATCGGAGGACGCATGACTTTCGGCCTTCGTCTCTCTCGAGCACGTACCGGAGTTGTAGCGATGAGACAAGATAGTAGCTACTACAACAATTGGATACCACGAAATTGGGGAGAAAAAGGGGTAAAATTCAACATTAATAAATAAAAAGAAAAAGATATGATGTTTTGCTGCCTCTAGGGCGATTCAGAAACCTGCCTGGGGACTTATTTATGAATGTGTTTGTTTTTTTATGACCAAGTTTTTCTTTCTGCATTTTGTTGATGTGTGTATTTTCTGTCATTTATTCTAATTCAAGCTAAGCTCAGCTGTAAACGTGACCTTGGTCTCAGTACGACTCTCCTGATAGAAACTGATTTTATTGAATGAAATTCAACTGTTTTTTTTCCCCCACAGTTTTAAGGAAATATGTTATTTTCAAAGGTTTGGTGTTTGGTGTTAGCTATCCAGAGAAAGTCATTTAGTCAACATGTTCTGGAGTCCTGGTGCCTCAGAGGCAGATAAGATTGTGAGAGGAATTTGTTAACTTCTCGCAGACAAGACGTGAGACACTTTGAGATATCAGCTGATGTACGAAGGGCTATATAAATACATTTGATTTTGATTTGACATCATTTCTAGCTGCAGACTAGTAATTAGTATCAAAGAGTAGCTATTATTCTGTCGGATCGATAGTCTCAGAGTTTAACCACGTGGTTAAAAGATTCAGCAATCTACTCAAACCTTAGCTTATACTCAGGTTTATGGTCTCTCCTCAAACCTTAGCTTATACTCAGGTTTATGGTCTCTCCTCAAACCTTAGCTTATACTCAGGTTTATGGTCTCTCCTCAAACCTTAGCCCTTTCGTGGTAATCGAGGTAAGCTGGTCTGAAGGGAACTCCTCCCAAGGTGGGGGTTATATTCGTAACAGTAGAAAGGGGCTGTCCCAAGACGTCAGATCAATGTCTGTGCTCATGGGGCGGGCCAATGATTTAGTTGAACTCCGAAGGGAATTGGAGTGTCCTTCATTAAACAGTTTGAAATCACATTACGTAATTTCACAAATAGTTCCCTCTTTACTCATTCATTTTATACAACAATTAGATGCAAGCCTCACAACTGAGACTCTTGTATAAACAGAGTTATGGTAATGTCTTTCCCGAGGTCACCAACTTGTACCAATCGGACCAGTTCGTAACTGGCTACTTCACCGACCGTTTACACATTCTCCAGAACATGAATATTGTTCAGTTCTCAAGTTCTGTGATGTGGAAGAAGTTCCATTGTTCTCTCTATGAAAACTCACTCTCTCTTATACTCTGGCCATGAGGAGAGAACTCCTCTAAGAACTTATGACCTGCCTAACAGAGCCTGTTGGTAGGGGGAAGAGAGGGAAGAGAGGGAAGAGAGAGAGGTGGTGAGAGAGAGAGAGAGGGGGATGGAGCAGAGAGAGGGGGATTGTAACGATCGTCGTCTGATGAGGAAGAACCGGACCAAAGCGCAGCGTGGTAAATGTTCATGACTTTTATTAAACTAAACACTGAAACAAAAATAACAAAGTGTAAAACGAAACCGAAACAGTCCTGTCAGGTGCAGAAAACGCTAAACAGAAAACAACTACCCACAAAACATAGGTGGGAAAAAGCTACTACTTAATTCCCAATCAGAGACAACGATAGTCAGCTGTCCCTGATTGAGAACCACACCCGGCCAAAACATAGAAATACGAAACATAGAAACAAGAACATAGAATGCCCACCCCAAATCACACCCTGACCAAACCAAAATGGAGACATAAAAAGCTCTCTAAGGTCAGGGCGTGACAGGGATGGTACTCGCTATCCCCAAAGAGGGCAACGTCATGACAACTCTCTCTCTCTGAGCGTGGATACTGTGGAGACTGTAGACTGGGTCTGAGCGGGGAGACTAAAGGGAGACTGTAGACTGGGATTAACCAGGAGGAGACTGGAGACTGGGATCAAACATGAGGAGACTGTAGACTGGGATTAACCAGGAGGAGACTGGAGACTGGGATTAACCAGGAGGAGACTGGAGACTGGTATTAACCAGGAGGAGACTGGAGACTGGGATTAACCAGGAGGAGACTGTAGACTGGGATTAACCAGGAGGAGATTAGAGACTGGGATTAACCAGGAGGAGACTAGAGACTGGCATTAACCAGGAGGAGTTTGTAGACTGGTATTAACCAGGAGGAGACTGAAGACTGGCATTAACCAGGAGGAGTTTGTAGACTGGTATTAACCAGGAGGATACTAGAGACTGGTATTAACTAGGAGGATACTAGAGACTGGTATTAACTAGGAGGATACTAGAGACTGGTATTAACTAGGAGGATACTAGAGACTGGTATTAACTAGGAGGAGACTGGAGACTGGAGACTGGTATTAACCAGGAGGAGACTGCAGACTGGAGACTGGGATTAACCAGGAGGAGACTAGAGACTGGGATTAACCAGGAGGAGACTGCAGACTGGTATTAACCAGGAGGAGACTGCAGACTGGAGACTGGGATTAACCAGGAGGAGACTGGAGACTGGTATTAACCAGGAGGAGACTAGAGACTGGAGACTGGCATTAACCAGGAGGAGACTTGAGACTGGTATTAACCAGGAGGAGACTAGAGACTGGTATTAACCAGGAGGAGACTGCAGACTGGAGACTGGGATTAACCAGGAGGAGACTAGAGACTGGTATTAACCAGGAGGAGACTGGAGACTGGCATTAACCAGGAGGAGACTGGAGACTGGTATTAACCAGGAGGAGTTTGTAGACTGGTATTAACCAGGAGGAGACTGCAGACTGGAGACTGGTATTAACTAGGAGGATACTAGAGACTGGTATTAACTAGGAGGAGACTGGAGACTGGAGACTGGAGACTGGTATTAACCAGGAGGAGACTGCAGACTTGAGACTGGGATTAACCAGGAGGAGACTGGAGACTGGTATTAACCAGGAGGAGACTGCAGACTGGAGACTGGGATTAACCAGGAGGAGACTGGAGACTGGCATTAACCAGGAGGAGACTGGAGACTGGTATTAACCAGGAGGAGTTTGTAGACTGGTATTAACCAGGAGGAGACTGCAGACTGGAGACTGGTATTAACTAGGAGGATATTGGGGACTGGTATTAACTAGGAGGAGATTAGAGACTGGTATTAACCAGGAGGAGATTGGAGACTGGCATTAACCAGGAGGAGACTAGAGACTGGTATTAACTAGGAGGATACTGGAGACTGGTATTAACTAGGAGGATACTGGAGACTGGCATTAACCAGAAGGAGACTGGAGACTGGTATTAACCAGGAGGAGACTGGAGACTGGTATTAACCAGGAGGATACTAGAGACTGGTATTAACCAGGAGGAGACTGGAGACTGGTATTAACCAGGAGGAGACTGGAGACTGGTATTAACCAGGAGGAGACTGGAGACTGGTATTAACCAGGAGGAGATTGGAGACTGGCATTAACCAGGAGGAGACTGCAGACTGGAGACTGGTATTAACCAGGAGGAGACTGCAGACTGGAGACTGGGATTAACCAGGAGGAGACTGCAGACTGGAGACTGGGATTAACCAGGAGGAGACTGCAGACTGGTATTAACCAGGAGGATACTGGGGACTGGCAATAACCAGGAGGAGTTTGTAGACTGGTATTAACCAGGAGGAGATTGTAGACTGGTATTAACTAGGAGGAGTTTGTAGACTGGTATTAACTAGGAGGAGTTTGTAGACTGGTATTAACCAGGAGGAGTTTGTAGACTGGCATTAACCAGGAGGAGATTGTAGACTTGTATTAACTAGGAGGATACTGGGGACTGGGATTAACCAGGAGGAGTTTGTAGACTGTAATTAATCAGGAGGAGACTGGAGACTGGTATTAACCAGGAGGAGATTGTAGACTGGTATTAGCCAGGAGGAGACTAGAGACTGGAGACTGGCATTAACCAGGAGGAGACTTGAGACTGGTATTAACCAGGAGGAGACTAGAGACTGGTATTAACCAGGAGGAGACTGCAGACTGGAGACTGGGATTAACCAGGAGGAGACTGGAGACTGGCATTAACCAGGAGGAGACTGGAGACTGGTATTAACCAGGAGGAGTTTGTAGACTGGTATTAACCAGGAGGAGACTGCAGACTGGAGACTGGTATTAACTAGGAGGATATTGGGGACTGGTATTAACTAGGAGGAGATTAGAGACTGGTATTAACCAGGAGGAGATTGGAGACTGGCATTAACCAGGAGGAGACTAGAGACTGGTATTAACTAGGAGGATACTGGAGACTGGTATTAACTAGGAGGATACTGGAGACTGGCATTAACCAGAAGGAGACTGGAGACTGGTATTGACCAGGAGGAGACTGGAGACTGGTATTAACCAGGAGGATACTAGAGACTGGTATTAACCAGGAGGAGACTGGAGACTGGTATTAACCAGGAGGAGACTGGTATTAACCAGGAGGAGACTGGAGACTGGTATTAACCAGGAGGAGACTGGTATTAACCAGGAGGAGATTGGAGACTGGCATTAACCAGGAGGAGACTGCAGACTGGAGACTGGTATTAACCAGGAGGAGACTGCAGACTGGAGACTGGGATTAACCAGGAGGAGACTGCAGACTGGAGACTGGGATTAACCAGGAGGAGACTGCAGACTGGTATTAACCAGGAGGATACTGGGGACTGGCAATAACCAGGAGGAGTTTGTAGACTGGTATTAACCAGGAGGAGATTGTAGACTGGTATTAACTAGGAGGAGTTTGTAGACTGGTATTAACTAGGAGGAGTTTGTAGACTGGTATTAACCAGGAGGAGTTTGTAGACTGGCATTAACCAGGAGGAGATTGTAGACTTGTATTAACTAGGAGAATACTGGGGACTGGGATTAACCAGGAGGAGTTTGTAGACTGTAATTAACCAGGAGGAGACTGGAGACTGGTATTAACCAGGAGGAGATTGTAGACTGGTATTAACCAGGAGGAGATTGTAGACTGGTATTAACCAGGAGGATACTGGGGACTGGTATTAACTAGGAGGAGTTTGTAGACTGGTATTAACCAGGAGGAGATTGTAGACTGGTATTAACCAGGAGGATACTGGAGAGATGAGCTGCTGATAAACTAACTCTACCTTGGATACACTGTCATAGATCGTCCTCTATACACCCTGGATATACAGTACTCTACTTCCTACTACTGATGAGGTGAGCTGCTGATCAAACACATTCCACCCTAACTATTACACCCTAACTGTTTCTAAACCAGCTCCGTTGATGACATTACATACTGAACCAATAACTTTAGACCTCTAGGGATTGAGTCTTGATTTGGTGTGTATATGTGTGCGTGCGTGCGAGTGAGTGAGAGCGAGACCAATATAAATAAAGGACCATTAGCGAGTACTAAGAACTAGGATGGGATCAAAACAGTTTTATAACATCAAATATCTATAATGTACATGTAGGAAATGGATAACCGGACATTAACTACTAACTAGACAAACAAAATCGTTAAATTAGTAACTAGACCAACAAAATCGTTAACTGTACATTAACTACTAACTAGACAAACAAAATCGTTAACTGTACATTAACTACTAACTAGACAAACAAAATGGATACCTGTACTTAAATTACTAACTAGACCAACAAAATGGATACCTGTACTTAAATTACTAACTAGACCAACAAAATGGTTAACTGTACATTAACTACTAACTAAAACAAAATGGATAACTACTTAAATTAGATTAAAATTAACATAATCATCTACTTCAACGAGGCAGAAATGGTCAAATTGTTAGCATAAGAGCACAAATAACGGCCATTTTAAAAACAAACAAATTATCTTTATTTATTCTCTATAATTTAACTAAAAAAAATCAGATTTACTATTATTACACTGTTATTACATTTTAGAAGAATTATTGCATATTATAATTTATCATTATTATTAAATATTAACATATTTATAATTACATTTTTAGGACCAGGGGACCTAAACAGGGCTGGGGGAAAGGAGTGGGGCCAGGGGACATAAACAGGGCTGGGGATAAGGAGTGGGGCCAGGGGACCTAAACAGGGCTGGGGGAAAGGAGTGGGGCCAGGGGACCTAAACAGGGCTGGGTAAAAAGGAGTGGGGCCAGGGGACCTAAACAGGGCTGGGGGAAAGGAGTGGGGCAAGGGGACCTAAACAGGGCTGGGGGAAAGGAGTGGGTCCAGGGGACCTAAACAGGGCTGGGGGAAAGGAGTGGGGCCAGGGGACCTAAACAGGGCTGGGGGAAAGGAGTGGGGCCAGGGGACCTAAACAGTGCTGGGGGAAAGGAGTGGGGCCAGGGGACCTAAACAGGGCTGGGGGAAAGGAGTGGGGCCAGGGGACCTAAACAGGGCTGGGGGAAAGGAGTGGGGCCAGGGGACCTAAACAGTGCTGGGGCAGTTTGTTTGGGGGCAGGAACAGGGGCTGTCCAGACTCTGTCCACACCGCCAGCAGCAGTAATGGTCCTGGTGCCACGCCCGGCCATCTGCCCCCTTCTTGTAGTCCTCACAGAAGATCAGCTGCAGAAAATACAGAATATGTTTAAAGGTTCTCCCTGTGACTATTTATTTATTTTACTAGGCAAGTCAGTTAAGAACAAATTCTTATTTTCAATGACGGCCTACCGGGGAACACTGCCTTGTTCAGGGGCAGAACGACAGATTTTGTACCTTGTCAGCTCGGGGATTTGAACTTGCAACCTTTTGATTACTAGTCCAACACTCTAACCACTAGGCTACCCTGCCGCCTCCACACTCTAACCACGTGTCTGTGGTAATCTCCCCATAGAATAAGAATGGATAGAATGGGCTTCCCTCCTTCTATCTCTATGAGTCCCAGTCACCTCGTCACAGCCATGGCAGCGTCTGGTCTTCTGGCAGTAGTGTCTTCCACACAGCAGCTCTCCTCCCTTCCCTCCTCCCCACCTTTCACCTCCCTTCTCCTTACCTCTCCCTCCTCTCCTTTTGCCTCCCTCCTCTCCCCTCCCTCCTCCCCACCTTTCACCTCCCTTCACCTCTCCCCTCCCTCCTCTCCCTCCTCCTTTCGCCTCCCCCATCCTCTCCTCGCCTCTCCTCTCCTCTCCTCTCCACCCCTCTCCTCTCCTCTCCTCTCCTCTCCTCTCCTCCTCTCCTCTCCTCTCCTCTCCTCTCCTCTCCTCTCCTCTCCTCTCCTCTCCTGCTCTCACCTCGTCACAGCCTGCACAACGGGGTCTGGTCCTCTGGCAGTAGTGTCTTCCACACAGCAGCTCTCCTTCCTTCCAGAAGTATACCAGATCAACCAGGGCCTCCCCACACTCTGAACACACAAAGCAGGTCGGGTGCCACTGCTTGTCGTAGCCTGCCCCCTCTGCATACACCACAGGACTGTCCAGGGGGGTGAGCTCCCAGCAACCACTGCAATGCTGTAGGAGAGAGGAGAAGTAGAGGGAATGGCGAGGGGGAGGTAGAGAGACAGAGAGTAGACAGAGAGAGGGAGAGAGAGAGAGAGAGACGTAGAGATAGTTGAGAGAGTAGACAGAGAGACAGAGAGAGAGAGAGAGAGAGACATAGAGAGAGACAGAAAGACAGAGAGAGACAGAGAGAGAGAGAGAGAGAGACAGAGAGAAACAGAGAGAGGGAGAGAGAGACAGAAAGACAGAGAGAAACAGAGAAAGAGAGAGAGAGAGAGAGAGAGAGAGAGATGGGGAATAAGAGGGAACAGAGGGAGAGAAAAACAAAACCATTGAGAATTTTGTGGAACAATAAAATAACAGAATCTGAGCACCACGAAGACATGACACTGGTGATCCAGATGGAGCCACTCCAGCCCAGTCCTAGAGAGACGTTGGGAGGCTGGCTGGGTGTAACCCACGAAACCAGTACACTGTTTAATCAACACAAAACAACGTGATGATACTGCATGGGCCTCTCTCAAAGTAATCAAGCTCACATCACCATAACAACAGCACCAAGGTCAACCGTGAACCCAAACCATGGTGCCATTTCTGTTATGATAGAAGCAATCAGATGCAGATGTTAAGTCAGCCTTTGATTGTTTCCCCCACCCTCTCCCTCACCCTCCCCCCCACGCTCCTCCACCCTCTCCCCCACGCTCCCCCACGCGCTCCCCCACGCTCTCTCTCTCTAAACTGCTTTTCTAAACAGAGTAAAAGGTTTGTCTGTGTATCTGTATGAAGCTCTCTCTTCATTCTGAATGTATAATAACAAGAGAGAGGGCAACAAAATCATCAATATTAAAAGATAGTCACAATATACACTTTTTAAAGTTAGTTTTTTCCCCCCCTTGTCATTCTCCATCTATAGTCCATATTTTGGAATGAAATTTGGCACATATGCTGAAAACCATTCCCTACGTGGTTAGCAGATGGCGGTGCGATCCGCTCGCTAGTTTTAATGTAAAAAGATTTGATGATAATTTCGCATCTCCCACAGGGACTTTTTTTTTTAAATAACTTCCAATAAATTCAAAAGTTGTCTAAAGTGACACCAGAGAATGAATGAATGATGATGAATTATGACCTTCACCTTCTATTTGAATATCCGAAAAGTGGTGTTGTTGATTTGAATTAAAAATATATATTTTCTCTGCTATCTTTCCAAGAAAAATCTTAAGCAAAGCTAACTAATTACATAGGGGGAAAAGCAACCGCTAACAGCTAATATTTCATTTTTGCTGAAGGAGAATTTTTTTGGGGACAGAAATAGGATTACAGATCATACAGTCTCAGTCTAGGTGAGAATGCAACGGCCCTTGATTGGATATCTACTTGATCTATGTTCGGGCCTGTGACGTATCAAACAGACACCTCGCCAGGTCTCTCTCATCAAGAGACGAAAAACTTTTAAAAAGTCCTAGCTAGCTACCGTTATATCCTCAGCCATATTCAAAATGTAATTCAAGCCAGATGAGCTTGCATTTTTTTTTATTGTATCCGTTTCTGTATAGTTTGATGTTGTCGTTGCCTGTTAGCTAGCTATCCAGGCTAGCTATCCAGGCTAGCTATCCAGGCTCCAGACTTAGCTGGAGTCTCACAGGCAGGGAAAAGTACACATTACCAAAATTACATAAAAGACCTGGGCCATCTAGTTGTCATCATGAATAACAGATCAGGTTTGAATAACTGAACATGTGATTTATGGTTAGGAATGAGCGACGGACTTTACAGCCTAAAGTGAGAGGAATTGTAAACAAACACTGTTGAGCCTCAGAACATGGTTAAAGTTGTTATTTTGTATCCATAGCTCTATCGATTAATTTGAGAGTGGTTACCATTTCTCCATCCCAAATTCTTCTGCTTTTTACCAAAACAGTGACGGGGTGTGGGCTTGTTGTTCTTTAAACTGTAGATCGCCCCTGTAATAACCAATGGGTATCTAGATGAGGACCACGGAACAGATTCTCAGATGAGAGATTGCATATGTGTCTTACATGAAAAAAACATGTTTACAGAACTCTAGTAGGTGCCGTTATGTTGAAAAGCCTTGTTAGTGCATAAGTCCAATTAGATTTGGAATTTCCTGGCATTTTCGGCTTCAGACAAAAGCTAATATTTCACTTTTTTACCTTTATTTTACTAGGCAAGTCATTTAAGAACATATTCTTATTTTCAATGACGGCCTAGGAACGGGGCAGAAGGACAGATTTGTACCTTGTCAGCTCGGGGATATAAACTTGCAACCTTTCGGTTACTAGTCCAACGCTCTAACCACTAGGCTACCCTGCCGCCTCTACACTCTAACCACTAGGCTACCCTGCCTCCCCTGCACTCTAACCACTAGGCTACCCTGCCACCTCTACACTCTAACCACTAGGCTACCCTGCCGCCTCTACACTCTAACCACTAGGCTACCCTGCCACCTCTACACTCTAACCACTAGGCTACCTGCCACCTCTACACTCTAACCACTAGGCTACCTGCCACCTCTACACTCTAACCACTAGGCTACCCTGCCGCCTCTACACTCTAACCACTAGGCTACCTGCCACCTCTACACTCTAACCACTAGGCTACCTGCCACCTCTACACTCTAACCACTAGGCTACCTGCCACCTCTACACTCTAACCACTAGGCTACCTGCCACCTCTACACTCTAACCACTAGGCTACCTGCCACCTCTACACTCTAACCACTAGGCTACCTGCCACCTCTACACTCTAACCACTAGGCTACCTGCCACCTCTACACTCTAACCACTAGGCTACCTGCCACCTCCACACTCTAACCACTAGGCTACCCTGCCGCCTCTACACTCTAACCACTAGGCTACCCTGCCACCTCCACACTCTAACCACTAGGCTACCCTGCCACCTCTACACACTAACCACTAGGCTACCCTGCCGCCTCTACACTCTAACCACTAGGCTACCCTGCCACCTCTACACTCTAACCACTAGGCTACCCTGCCGCCTCTACACTCTAACCACTAGGCTACCCTGCCACCTCTACACTCTAACCACTAGGCTACCTGCCACCTCTACACTCTAACCACTAGGCTACCTGCCACCTCTACACTCTAACCACTAGGCTACCTGCCACCTCTACACTCTAACCACTAGGCTACCCTGCCGCCTCTACACTCTAACCACTAGGCTACCTGCCACCTCTACACGCTAACCACTAGGCTACCTGCCACCTCTACACTCTAACCACTAGGCTACCTGCCACCTCTACACTCTAACCACTAGGCTACCTGCCACCTCTACACTCTAACCACTAGGCTACCCTGCCACCTCTACACTCTAACCACTAGGCTACCCTGCCGCCTCTACACTCTAACCACTAGGCTACCCTGCCACCTCTACACTCTAACCACTAGGCTACCCTGCCGCCTCTACACTCTAACCACTAGGCTACCTGCCACCTCTACACTCTAACCACTAGGCTACCCTGCCACCTCTACACTCTAACCACTAGGCTACCCTGCCACCTCTACACTCTAACCACTAGGCTACCCTGCCGCCTCTACACTCTAACCACTAGGCTACCCTGCCACCTCTACACTCTAACCACTAGGCTACCCTGCCACCTCTACACTCTAACCACTAGGCTACCCTGCCACCCCACCTAAAACATACTTTTTTGTATTTCATTTCCAGTTTTTTTTTATTTTTTATCCCCGGACGGTCTGATAATAGCACAAGTCCTGCCACCAAAACATTATTACTTTAGAATTAGAACATTAGAACTATTTGAAATGGCATAAAACAACAGTCAATATGTCTAAAGTGGTTGGTTTCCAAAAATGATACAGCTCTTTAACAGTTTAAGCGACAGACACGAGGCCAACTGTAAAAAGGTCTTACAATTACACAACTAGTTTATGAACTACATCGTTATTTACATGTGCACACATTTGCATAAAAGAAAAACAAACACATTTTTGTTGTATTAATATACAAAAAAAGAGAGAGACACAGAGGGAGGAGGTAGAGAGTGAGAGAAACAGAACTACTACTTCTACATTTTTATAGCTAGCAGTGTTGTTCTGTTGATATTTTAACCCGCTGAACACAGACTCCCTTTTTTTTCAGTCATAAATCTCCCGTTTTATCATCATCCACCAGGCACTTATAGTACTAGTGTTTAAAGACACACACCTAGTAGGGTACATCCCAAATGGCACCCTATTCTCTATATAGTGCCATGGTCAGAAGTAGTGCACTATAAAGTGAGTTAGAACTCGGCCCTTTGTCTCTTTCTGATGAAAACATCATAACTCAAATGTTGTTGTTTTTAAACTACCTTCAATATATTCTGAACATTTTATGACTCTGGGACAAAACGTTTTTCAAAATAGCTTCTAAAAATAATAAAATAGCTTCATCATTGGTACGTCTGTTAACGGAGGAAACTTTTCTGAATATTTTCTGTTTTTTTTGACTGACCGGTTTAACATCTAATAAGAATAATCTAATAATCTGAACTACTGCTTCTATTCACTGCCTGTCATCAATGTAAAACAACACAAAATTATCAAAACATTTTCCTTGTCATAATATGTATTGATATTATACTATAAAGTGCATTCGGAAAGTATTCAGACCCCTTGACTTTTTCCACATTTTGTTATATTACAGCCTTATTCTTAAAGAATAAAGACATTTGAAATGTCCTATTATGTATATATACAGTGTTGTAATGATGTACAAAAGGGAAAATAAATAAACATAAATATGGGTTGTATTTATAATGGTGTTTGTTCTTCACTGGTTGCCCTTTTCTTGTGGCAACAGGTCACAAATCTTGCTGCTGTGATGTCACACTGTGGTATTTCACCCTGTAGATATGGGAGTTTATCAAAATTGGATTTGTTTTCGAATTCTTTGTGGGTCTGTGTAATCTGAGGGAAATATGTGTCTCTAATATGGTCATACATTTGACAGGAGGTTAGGAAGTGCAGCTCAGTTTCCACCTCATTTTGTGAGCAGTGTGCACATAGCCTGTTTCATCTTGAGAGCCAGGTCTGCCTTCAGCGACCTTTCTCAATAGCAAGACTATGCTCACTGAGTCTGTACATACTCAAAGCTTTCTTAAGTTTGGGTCAGTCACAGTGGTCAGGTATTCTGCCACTGTGCACTCTCTGTTTGGGGCCAAATAGCATTCTAATTTTTTTGGTAAATCTTTCCATTGTGTTAAGTACAGTGGGGCAAAAAAGTATTTAGTCAGCCACCAATTGTGCAAGGTCTCCCACTTAAAAAGATGAGAGAGGCCTGTAATTTTCATCATAGGTACACTTGCAGACTTGTTTTTGAGTTGCTGTGCGTTTTGTTGCCAACCTGTTTAGCTACCTGACAAATTTACGGTTTTTACTTTTTAATTACCGTTTATATTTTAGTTTTTTCCTCCTCAACTTTTTCACTCCGGACGCTTTATCTGGACGTGGTTCGTCAGGACCTCCAACAGCCGAAGCTAAGTAGTTTTGTCTCTGTGAATGGTTTGTCCTCTGACAAATCAACTGTAAATTTCGGTGTTCCTCAAGGTTCCGTTTTAGGACCACTATTGTTTTCACTATATATTTTACCTCTTGGGGATGTTATTCGAAAACATAATGTTAACTTTCACTGCTATGCGGATGACACACAGCTGTACATTTCAATTAAACATGGTGAAGCCCCAAAATTGCCCTTGCTAGAAGAATGTGTTTCAGACATAAGGAAGTGGATGGCTGCAAACTTTCTACTTTTAAACTCGGACAAAACAGAGATGCTTGTTCTAGGTCCCAAGAAACAAAGAGATCTTCTGTTGAATCTGACAATTAATCTTAATGGTTGTACAGTCGTCTCAAATAAAACTGTGAAGGACCTCGGCGTTACTCTGGACCCTGATCTCTCTTTTGAAGAACATATCAAGACCATTTCAAGGACAGCTTTTTTCCATCTACGTAACATTGCAAAAATCAGAAACTTTCTGTCCAAAAATGATGCAGAAAAATTAATCCATGCTTTTGTCACTTCTAGGTTACTACTGCAATGCTCTACTTTTCGGCTACCCGGATAAAGCACTAAATAAACTTCAGTTAGTGCTAAATACGGCTGCTAGAATCCTGACTAGAACCAAAAAATTTGATCATATTACTCCAGAGCTAGCCTCTCTACACTGGCTTCCTGTCAAAGCAAGGGCTGATTTCAAGGTTTTACTGCTAACCTACAAAGCATTACATGGGCTTGCTCCTACCTATCTCTCTGATTTGGTCCTGCCGTACATACCTACACGTACGCTACGGTCACAAGACGCAGGCCTCCTAATTGTCCCTTAAATTTCTAAGCAAACAGCTGGAGGCAGGGCTTTCTCCTATAGAGCTCAATTTTTATGGAACGGTCTGCCTACCCATGTCAGAGACGCAAACTCGGTCTCAAACTTTAAGTCTCTACTGAAGACTCATCTCTTCAGCGGGTCATATGATTGAGTGTAGTCTGGCCCAGGAGTGGGAGGGTGAACGGAAAGGCTCTGGAGCAACGAACCGCCCTTGCTGTCTCTGCCTGGCCGGTTCCCCTCTTTCCACTGGGATTCTCTGCCTCTAACCCTATTACAGGGGCTGAGTCACTGGCTTACTGGGGCTCTCTCATGCCGTCCCTGGAGGGGGTGCGTCACCTGAGTGGGTTGAGTCACTGATGTGGTCATCCTGTCTGGGTTGGCGCCCCCCCCCCCCCCCCTTGGGTTGTGCCGTGGTGGAGGTCTTTGTGGGCTATACTCAGCCTTGTCTCAGGATGGTAAGTTGGTGGTTGAAGATATCCCTCTAGTGGTGTGGGGGCTGTGCTTTGGCAAAGTGGGTGGGGTTATATCCTTCCTGTTTGGCCCTGTCCGGGGGTGTCCTCGGAATGGGCCACAGTGTCTCCTGACCCCTCCTGTCTCAGCCTCCAGTATTTATGCTGCAGTAGTAGTTTATGTGTCGGGGGGCTAAGGTCAGTTTGTTATATCTGGAGTACTTCTCCTGTCCTATTCGGTGTCCTGTGTGAATCTAGGTGTGCGTTCTCTAATTCTCTCTTTCTTTCTCTCTCGGAGGAGGACCTGAGCCCTAGGACCATGCCCCAGGAATACCTGACATGATGACTCCTTGCTGCTGCTGCTCCAGTTTCAACTGTTCTGCCTTATTATTATTCGACCATGCTGGTCATTTATGAACATTTGAACATCTTGACCATGTTTTGTTATAATCTCCACCCGGCACAGCCAGAAGAGAAACAAAAGTTTCTCAATACTTTGTTATATACCCTTTGTTGGCAATGACAGAGGTCAAACATTTTCTGTAAGTCTTCACAAGGTTTTCACACACTGTTGCTGGTATTTTGGCCCATTCCTCCATGCAGATCTCCTCTAGAGCAATGATGTTTTGGGGCTGTTGCTGGGCAACACGGACTTTCAACTCCCTCCAAAGATTTTCTATGGGGTTGAGATCTGGAGACTGGCTAGGCCACTCCAAGACGTTGAAATGCTTCTTACGAGGCGGGGACAGAACAGACCTGGGTTTAAATACTATTTTTTTTATCTGCGCTTGATTGAGCTTGCCTGGCTTTAATGGACCTGTAGAATATTTTCTAAACGGCAAACCTCACCCATCTGGTACTCCAGGGATAAAACAAGTAGTTTGAAAGATTTCAAATAATATTTGAACCCAGGTCTGGGACAGACAGGAAATAAACAAATAAACATCCGGTCTCTCATTGGACATTTATTTAGTACATTTCGCAGGTTGTTACCAAGTTTCTCAGTCTAAGTCTACAGTGCAGTTAGCCAATACACCAGAATACTCCCATTTAAGTGGCATGTGAATGTATTTGTTTGTGGATGAATGAGTGTGTATAAGTTAATGTAGATGCAAATGTTTATATATATTTGTTTTTAAACTGTAAAGACTTACGTATTTACTCTTCTTATAGTGGTCGTCTGTCCCGTTGGTGGTGGTCGTGTTAGGGTCTGACTGGATAATGGGGACCTTCCTAGGTCCCCCGGTCACAGCCCCGTTCTTCTGCCTATGTCCTTTGATGACGGGCGGAGGGTTAGCGCCTCCCTCCCCAGGCAGCGCCACCTCCCCTACTCCTAGAGCCTCCTCTTTGTAGCGCTTCATGAAGACAGACATGGCCTGGAGCTGGTGGAAGGAACAAGACCAACGATGGGAAATAAGCATTCAGGCTATATTTTGTATTTAACCTTCATTTAACTAGGCAAGTCAGTTAAAGAACAACTTCGTATTTTCAATACGAATTTGAACGGTGGGTTAACTGCCTGTTCAGGGGCAGAACGACAGATTTGTACCTTGTCAGCTCGGGGGATTTGATCTTGCACTAACCACTAGGCTACCTGCCTGCCCTATATGGTGTAAATTTAGCCACAACTATGTTTAATGGATATTATGTTTGTCACAGCTAGTGCATCTTTATACGTAGGTCTATTCATAAATAATCAAATGTAAATGAAGAATATGAATCAAAATTAGAATACGAGAAGAAGTGACCTGTCGATAATCTGGACAAAATTCCAAAATGGAGGCTTAAATACAAACATAAAGAGGATTTGGACGGCACCAAAATCTAACCTGGTCCTCTGACAGAGACCCGTGGCACAGGGAGGGGTCCTGATCGTAGACTGGTAGCTGTCTCATCAACTGCCTGCGCCGGTACATCGCTCCCTCCGTCCCTGCTACTGGACGCTTCTCCTCCGGGACCAACGCCATGTACAGCATGGCCTACAGAGGGAGAGGGAGGGTGAGAGAGGAAGAGGAGTTAACACAGCCCAGGAGAGAGTAAACTACATGGAACAACAAGGACTGAGGACTCAACTTTACAGCAACAACAACAACAGCACCAGACCAGTGTGACAGAGCTAAATCAAATCAAATCAAATGTATTTATATAGCCCTTCGTACATCAGCTGATGTCACAAAGTGCTGTACAGAAACCCATCCTAAAACCCCAAACAGCAAGCAATGCAGGTGTAGAAGCACGGTGGCTAGGAGAAACTCCCTAGAAAGGCCAAAACCTAGGAAGAAACCTAGAGAGGAACCAGGCTATGAGGGGTGGCCAGTCTCTTCTGGCTGCGCCGGGTGGAGATTATAACAGAACATGGCCAAGATGTTCAAACGTTCATAGATGACCAACAGGAGATTATAACAGAACATGGCCAAGATGTTCAAATGTTCATAGATGACCAACAGGAGATTATAACAGAACATGGCCAAGATGTTCAAATGTTCATAGATGACCAACAGGAGATTATAACAGAACATGGCCAAGATGTTCAAGCGTTCATAGATGACCTCCTATGTAAAGCATAGACTCCAGAGAACTTACAGTTGGTCTTTGAACAAAGCTTTATATTGTACGTGACTGTAGGCAGCAACGCTACCTGGCTTTGGGACCTGGGATGTGTCCTTTTAAACCGGAGAAATACTTCACAGGCCCTGACTTTGGGTCTAGGTCCCAAATGACACCTTATTCCCTATATAGTGGACTATTATTTTTACCATAACCGCAAGTCAAAAGTAGAGCACTATGTAAGGAATAGAGTGTCAGTTGGGATGCTGCAGTAGTGCACTATTTAGGGAATAAGGTGCTTTTGGGACATGTTTCAGAGTGGTGGCCAAGCAGCCCTCACAGTGCTGGAAAATAGATCATCACTCCCTATTCTGACCTCCAGGCTTCTACTGTCAGCACTCTGTGACCTAGCACAATCATCCCTCCTTCTTTTCTACTGTCAGCACTCTGTGACCTAGCACAATCATCCCTCCTTCTCTTCTACTGTCAGCACTCTGTGACCTAGCACAATCATCCCTCCTTCTCTTCTACTGTCAGCACTCTGTGACCTAGCACAATCATCCCTCCTTCTCTTCTACTGTCAGCACTCTGTGACCTAGCACAATCATCCCTCCTTCTCTTCTACTGTCAGCACTCTGTGACCTAGCACAATCATCCCTCCTTCTCTTCTACTGTCAGCACTGTGACCTAGCACAATCATCCCTCCTTCTCTTCTACTGTCAGCACTCTGTGACCTAGCACAATCATCCCTCCTTCTCTTCTACTGTCAGCACTCTGTGACCTAGCACAATCATCCCTCCTTCTCTTCTACTGTCAGCACTCTGTGACCTAGCACAATCATCCCTCCTCTTCTACTGTCAGCACTCTGTGACCTAGCACAATCATCCCTCCTTCTCTTCTACTGTCAGCACTCTGTGACCTAGCACAATCATCCCTCCTTCTCTTCTACTGTCAGTGCTCTGTGACCTAGCACAATCATCCCCCCTTCTCTTCTACTGTCAGCACTCTGTGACCTAGCACAATCATCCCTCCTTCTCTTCTACTGTCAGCACTCTGTGACCTAGCACAATCATCCCTACTATTCTACTGTCAGCACTCTGTGACCTAGCACAATCATCCCTCCTTCTCTTCTACTGTCAGTGCTCTGTGACCGACAGTAACACACCATTCTATTCCTCTTTTTAAACATCTCTAACTACACTTATCTAGCTAGCTGGGCGCTAGCTAGTAACTCTAACAGCCAATCATTCTTCATCTCTCCCCTAATAACAGACAAGTCATCAAACACTCCTCAGTAAATACTAAACGTCTTGGAAGAGGACACGGGGGGGGGGTCTACAGCACTCTTTAAGGGGTAAACCTCTGCTCCCCACTCTACAATTCTGGGGTAAAGCTGACCTATCACCACTCTACAATCCTGGGGTAAAGCTGACCTATCACCACTCTACAATCCTGGGGTAAAGCTGACCTATCACCACTCTACAATCCTGGGGTAAAGCTGACCTATCACCACTCTACTATCCTGGGGTGAAGCTGACCTATCACCACTCTACAATCCTGGGGTAAAGCTGACCTATCGCCACTCTACAATCCTGGGGTAAAGCTGATCTATCACCACTCTACAATCCTGGGGTAAAGCTGACCTATCACCACTCTACTATCCTGGGGTAAAGCTGACCTATCACCACTCTACAATCCTGGGGTGAAGCTGACCTATCACCACTCTACAATCCTGGGGTGAAGCTGACCTATCATCACTCTACAGGCTTGCATGTCATTAGTGTGTCCTGATGAAGGCTTGAAGGCTAAACCAGTCACAGATAGACAGACAGGCTGTACCACACACATGCACGCCCTCCCCGCAGGCTTCAGTAAGCAGGCTTCAGTAAGCAGGCAGGCTTCAGGAAGCAGGCTTCAGGAAGCAGGCTTCAGGAAGCAGGCTTCAGGAAGCAGGCTTCAGGAGGCAGGCTTCAGTAAGCAGGCTTCAGTAAGCAGGGTTCAGTAAGCAGGGTTCAGGAGGCAGGCTTCAGGAGGCAGGCTTCAGTAAGCAGGCTTCAGTAAGCAGGCTTCAGGAGGCAGGCTTCAGTAAGTAGGCTTCAGTAAGCAGGCTTCAGTAAGCAGGCTTCAGGAGGCAGGCTTCAGTAAGCAGGCTTCATTAAGCAGGGTTCAGGAGGCAGGCTTCAGTAAGCAGGCTTCAGTAAGCAGGCTTCAGTAAGCAGGCTTCAGTAAGCAGACTGCACCACGGACATGGACTGGTTAATGTTCCTAGTTGCATCATAAAACTCTGAAGTATTCTTATAGAGACCACAAATATGTACTAGCCCACGAACAGAGTAGATATATGTACTAGCCCACTAACAGAGTATATATATGTACTAGCCCACGAACAGAGTAGATATATGTACTAGCCCACGAACAGAGTAGATATATGTACTAGCCCACTAACAGAGTATATATATGTACTAGCCCACGAACAGAGTAGATATATGTACTAGCCCACTAACAGAGTATATATATGTACTGGCCCACGAACAGAGTAGATATATGTACTAGCCCACTAACAGAGTATATATATGTACTAGCCCACGAACAGAGTAGATATATGTACTAGCCCACTAACAGAGTATATATATGTACTAGCCCACGAACAGAGTAGATATATTTACTAGCCCACTAACAGAGTAGATATATTTACTAACCCACTAACAGAGTAGATATATGTACTAGCCCACTAACAGAGTAGATATATTTACTAACCCACTAACAGAGTAGATATATTTACTAACCCACTAACAGAGTAGATATATTTACTAGCCCACGAACAGAGTAGATATATGTACTAGCCCACTAACAGAGTATATATATGTACTAGCCCACGAACAGAGTAGATATATTTACTAGCCCACTAACAGAGTAGATATATTTACTAACCCACTAACAGAGTAGATATATGTACTAGCCCACTAACAGAGTAGATATATTTACTAACCCACTAACAGAGTAGATATATGTACTAACCCACTAACAGAGTAGATATATTTACTAACCCACTAACAGAGTAGATATATTTACTAACCCACTAACAGAGTAGATATATTTACTAGCCCACTAACAGAGTAGATATATATGTACTAGCCCACTAACAGAGTAGATATATTTACTAGCCCACTAACAGAGTAGATATATTTACTAACCCACTAACAGAGTATATATATGTACTAGCCCACTAACAGAGTAGATATATTTACTAGCCCACTAACAGAGTAGATATATGTACTAGCCCACGAACAGAGTAGATATATTTACTAGCCCACTAACAGAGTAGATATATGTACTAGCCCACGAACAGAGTAGATATATGTACTAGCCCACTAACAGAGTAGATATATTTACTAGCCCACTAACAGAGTAGACATATGTACTAGCCCACGAACAGAGTAGATATATGTACTAGCCCACTAACAGAGTAGATATATTTACTAGCCCACGAACAGAGTAGATATATTTACTAGCCCACTAACAGAGTAGATATATTTACTAGCCCACTAACAGAGTAGATATATTTACTAGCCCACTAACAGAGTAGATATATTTACTAGCCCACTAACAGAGTAGATATATTTACTAGCCCACTAACAGAGTAGATATATTTACTAGCCCACTAACAGAGTAGATATATTTACTAGCCCACTAACAGACTAAATATATGTACTGGCCCACTAACAGAGTAGATATATGTACTAGCCCACTAACAGAGTAGATATATTTACTAGCCCACTAACAGAGTAGATATATCTACAGTAAAATTGCTACACTGAGATTGTGTGACCGATGAATTAAACTTTCAATTCAACAAACTATCTTGATCTGATGAAGACGGTGATAAATGTAACAGTCAAACTGAACAGGTTTCTATCCAACCTTTTAATGTAACTAAAGTACATCAGACAAAAATGTCACCACAGCAAATTTTTGTCGGTGAACTTTCCAAATGGGGCGGCAGGGTAGCCTAGTGGTTAGAGCGTTGGACTAGTAACCGAAAGGTTGCAAGTTCAAATCCCCGAGCTGACAAGGTACAAATCTGTCGTTCTGCCCCTGAACAGGCAGTTAACCCACTGTTCCTAGGCCATCATTGAAAATAAGAAGTTGTTCTTAACTGACTTGCCTGGTTAAAATAAAAAATAAAAAATGTTGACAAAACAAAATACCCTCGACATGGTGAGATATTTTTGTCTGTAAAATTAATTAGCAGAGAAATGGCAGTGGGAACAACTTTATGCGCAAATATTGATATAATAACCATCATATTGAAGTAAACGTGTAGTCACGCGATCATATGACGTGTGTCCTCCCACTACGACTCGGGACATCATGCGGTTTATTAGGCTACAGATGAAATAAGTTTTGATGAACTTCCCAGGGTGGTGAAAGTGCACGGTGATGAGCTTGATGCTCTTCTTCCAGTAAATATCCAGGGTCTTATTCTGGTGACACGATGATCTTGCTCTTTTGCCCATATTTATTTAATTATTTCGGCTATACCTGCACTGTATCTGCGAGCTGTTGGCTAAAGCGCACGTGCCAAACCCGGAATGGGCACATTCACTATATCCAGTGCTTGACTTGTTCCTCTTATAGAATATTAGCTCAAAAGTATTCTGGAGCTCCTGCACCTAAATATAAACAGTACTGACACCAAAAAATTAGTACCGGCACATATTTCAGTCCAAGTCAAGCACTGGCTATATAACGAAAAAAACTATCGTGAAAAACCCATCAGTAGAGTTGAAAATACGATGGAAACCCATTCAACTTGTATTTTTCATTCGATATATGAGTATTTCACCGCAGATGTGCACTACGTCATCACACACAGCCTTTAGTCCACACCAAGTTAATTTGACGGGAACACATCTCTGCTGCGAAAATGTGCATACTGTTCTTCTGCAGATTTTAGAATATTTGCATGAAAATCTGTTGCCGATTGGATGGAAACCTAGCTACTGCATCTAATTGGATGGAAACCTAGCTACTGCATCTAATTGGATGGAAACCTAGCTACTGCATCTAATTGGATGGAAACCTAGCTACTGCATCTAATTGGATGGAAACCTAGCTACTGCATCTAATTGGATGGAAACCTAGCTACTGCGTCTAATTGGATGGAAACCTAGCTACTGCGTCTAATTGTATGGAAACCTAGATACTGCATCTAATTGGATGGATACCTAGCTACTGCATCTAATTGGATGGAAACCTAGCTACTGCGTCTAATTGGATGGATACCTAGCTACTGCATCTAATTGGATGGAAACCTAGCTACTGCGTCTAATTGGATGGAAACCTAGCTACTGCATCTAATTGGATGGAAACCTAGCTACTGCGTCTAATTGTATGGAAACCTAGATACTGCATCTAATTGGATGGAAACCTAGCTACTGCATCTAATTGGATGGAAACCTAGATACTGCGTCTAATTGGATGGAAACCTAGCTACTGCATCTAATTGGATGGAAACCTAGCTACTGCGTCTAATTGGATGGAAACCTAGCTACTGCGTCTAATTGGATGAAAACCTAGCTACTGCATCTAATTGGATGGAAACTTTGCTACTGCATCTAATCTGTGTTTACTCTATAGGAAGGGATCTAGAGTTCATTGGGGTTTTTGCTTCAAATCTACTGCCTTCTCCTACCATCTATCACCTAGCCCTACGAGGTCCTGAATAGTACCTTCTCCTATCATCTAAGATGATCTAGGCAGAGGTGTTTAACTCTTACCTTATGAGGTCTGGACTACTACTCGTTTTCTGTTCTACCTGATAATTATTGCACCCACCTGGTGTCCCCAGGTCTAAATCAGTCCCTGATTAGAGGGGAATCACCCACCTGGTGTCCCAGGTCTAAATCAGGCCCTGATTAGAGGGGAATCACCCACCTGGTGTCCCAGGTCTAAATCAGTCCCTGATTAGAGGGGAATCACCCACCTGGTGTCCCAGGTCTAAATCAGTCCCTGATTAGAGGGGAATCACCCACCTGGTGTCCCAGGTCTAAATCAGTCCCTGATTAGAGGGGAATCACCCACCTGGTGTCCCCAGGTCTAAATCAGTCCCTGATTAGAGGGGAATCACCCACCTGGTGTCCCAGGTCTAAATCAGTCCCTGATTAGAGGGGAATCACCCACCTGGTGTCCCAGGTCTAAATCAGTCCCTGATTAGAGGGGAATCACCCACCTGGTGTCCCAGGTCTAAATCAGTCCCTGATTAGAGGGGAATCACCCACCTGGTGTCCCAGGTCTAAATCAGTCCCTGATTAGAGGGGAATCACCCACCTGGTGTCCCAGGTCTAAATGAGTCCCTGATTAGAGAAAAACAATGAAAAGAGGGCATCGGAACTGGCTTTGAGATCCAGATTTGAATTTGACGGGATCTGCACCTGGTAATTTGATATTTCAGGTGTGCAGAAGTTGTTCTGCTCAGTGGTCTGTTGTTTAGGTCAGAGGTGATGGAGCCAGTCAAGCAGGCGCCGGCTGTGGCACGTGGACCGAACAACTCTGACTAAGGAGAAGAATGCCTGTAGACTGCTGGATTTACTACAACAAGCCTGGAACGAAGTTGACCTTAATTATATCATTATATATTATAAGCCTCTAGTTCTCTGTGCTGTTAAGTTTCCTATTATTTACTTTGACCAGGGTCCATAAGGTACCATAAGGTACCATTTAACCAGGGTCCATAAGGTACCATTTAACCAGGGTCCATAAGGTACCATTTAACCAGGGTCCATAAGGTGCCATTTAACCAGGGTCCATAAGGTGCCATTTAACCAGGGTCCATAAGGTACCATAAGGTACCATTTAACCAGGGTCCATAAGGTACCATTTAACCAGGGTCCATAAGGTACCATTTCACCAGGGTCCATAAGGTACCATTTCACCAGGGTCCATAAGGTGCCATTTAACCAGGGTCCATAAGGTACCATGGGTCCATAAGGTACCATTTAACCAGGGTCCATAAGGTACCATTTAACAAGGGTCCATAAGGTACCATTTAACCAGGGTCCATAAGGTACCATTTAACCAGGGTCCATAAGGTACCATGGGTCCATAAGGTACCATTTAACCAGGGTCCATAAGGCACCATTTAACCAGGGTCCATAAGGTACCATTTAACCAGGGTCCATAAAGCACCATAAGGTACCATTTAACCAGGGTCCATAAGGCACCATTTAACCAGGGTCCATAAGGTACCATTTAACCAGGGTCCATAAGGCACCATTTAACCAGGGTCCATAAGGCACCATTTAACCAGGGTCCATAAGGTACCATTTAACCAGGGTCCATAAGGCACCATTTAACCAGGGTCCATAAGGCACCATTTAACCAGGGTCCATAAGGCACCATTTAACCAGGGTCCATAAGGTACCATTTAACCAGGTATTGTAGGTTGTATGTAATGGTATTGAACGTTTCCCTCCCTCCCAATCGTATGTGATGGTGTTGAACATCTCCCTCTCTCACCAGTTTCTGTGTGAGTCCTGGCGGGGCCCAGTCGTAGGTGATGGTGTTGAAGGTGGGGTCCTTCCTGGACACCACAGAGTTGGTGACGACCATGCGGTTCCGTTTGTACACCCGGATGCCCTTCACCTGCTCTCAGAAATGGTCAGAGGTGTGAATCCTTGATGATTCTAAATGCACTGTATCCAATCAGAATGGCTGAATAGGGTTTTTTAAATGGTCTGACTAATCACATAAAAGATCACCTTGGCGGTCAGGTGGGCATATTTGGAGTCGGCCAGGAGTAGGCCAATCTTGTGGTCATCGTCCAGGTCACAACTGGAGCTGTGGTCCTCCACACTGCAACCACACACTGTGCACACTTTCCTGGTGGGGATGACAAGTATGGTAAGGTAGGTTAGTGTAAGGTAAGGTAAGGTAAAGCTGTGGTAAGGTAAGGTAAAGCTGTGGTAAGGTAAAGCCGTGGTAAGGTCAAGCTGTGGTAAGGTAAAGCTGTGGTAAGGTAAAGCCGTGGTAAGGTAAAGCTGTGGTAAGGTCAAGCTGTGGTAAGGTAAAGCTGTGGTAAGGTACGGTAAGGTAAAGCTGTGGTAAGGTAAAGCTGTGGTAAGGTACGGTAAGGTAAAGCTGTGGTAAGGTAAGGTAAAGCTGTGGTAAGGTACGGTAAGGTAAAGCTGTGGTAAGGTAAAGTTGTGGTAAGGTAAAGCTGTGGTAAGGTAAAGCTGTGGTAAGGTAAAGTTGTGGTAAGGTAAGGTAAAGTTGTGGTAAGGTAAGGTAAAGTTGTGGTAAGGTAAAGTTGTGGTAAGGTAAGGTAAAGTTGTGGTAAGGTAAAGCTGTGGTAAGGTAAGGTAAAGCTGTGGTAAGGTAAGGTAAAGCTGTGGTAAGGTTAAGCTGTGGTAAGGTTAAGCTGTGGTAAGGTTAAGCTGTGGTAAGGTTAAGCTGTGGTAAGGTAAGGTTAAGCTGTGGTAAGGTAAAGCTGTGGTAAGGTAAAGTTGTGGTAAGGTTGAGTTGTGGTAAGGTAAAGCTATGGTAAGGTTAAGCTGTGGTAAGGTTAAGCTGTGGTAAGGTAAAGTTGTGGTAAGGTAAAGCTGTGGTAAGGTTAAGCTGTGGTAAGGTAAAGTTGTGGTAAGGTAAAGCTGTGGTAAGGTAAAGCTGTGGTAAGGTAAATCTGTGGTAAGGTAAAGCTGTGGTAAGGTAAGGTAAAGCTGTGGTAAGGTAAAGCTGTGGTAAGGTTAATCTGTGGTAAGGTAAAGCTGTGGTAAGGTAAAGCTGTGGTAAGGTAAAGCTGTGGTAAGGTTAAGCTGTGGTAAGGTTAAGCTGTAGTAAGGTTAAGCTGTGGTAAGGTTAAGCTGTGGTAAGGTAAGGTAAAGCTGTGGTAAGGTTAAGTTGTGGTAAGGTTAAGCTGTGGTAAGGTTAAGCTGTGGTAAGGTAAGGTAAAGCTGTGGTAAGGTTAAGTTGTGGTAAGGTAAGCTGTGGTAAGGTTAAGCTGTGGTAAGGTTAAGTTGTGGTAAGGTAAGGTAAGGTAAGGTAAGGTAGGGCAAAGCTATGGTAAGGTAATGTTAAGCTGTGGTAAAGTTAAGCTGTGGTAATGTAAAGTTGTGGTAAGGTAAAGTTGTGGTAAGGTAAGGTAAAGTTGTGGTAAAGTTGTGGTAAGGTAAGGTAAAGTTGTGGTAAGGTAAAGCTGTGGTAAGGTAAGGTAAAGCTGTGGTAAGGTAAGTTAAAGCTGTGGTAAGGTTAAGCTGTGGTAAGGTTAAGCTGTGGTAAGGTAAAGCTGTGGTAAGGTTGAGTTGTGGTAAGGTAAAGCTATGGTAAGGTTAAGCTGTGGTAAGGTTAAGCTGTGGTAAGGTAAAGTTGTGGTAAGGTAAAGCTGTGGTAAGGTTAAGCTGTGGTAAGGTAAAGTTGTGGTAAGGTAAAGCTGTGGTAAGGTAAAGCTGTGGTAAGGTAAAGTTGTGGTAAGGTAAAGCTGTGGTAAGGTAAAGTTGTGGTAAGGTAAAGCTGTGGTAAGGTAAAGCTGTGGTAAGGTTAAGCTGTGGTAAGGTAAAGCTGTGGTAAGGTTAAGCTCTTTTAAGGTTAAGCTGTGGTAAGGTTAAGCTGTGGTAAGGTTAAGCTGTGGTAAGGTAAGGTAAAGCTGTGGTAAGGTTAAGTTGTGGTAAGGTAAGCTGTGGTAAAGTTAAGCTGTGGTAATGTAAAGTTGTGGTAAGGTTAAGTTGTGGTAAGGTACGGTAAGGTAAAGCTGTGGTAAGGTAAGGTTAAGCTGCGGTAAGGTTAAGCTGTGGTAAGGTTAAGTTGTGGTAAGGTAAGGTAAGGTAAAGCTGTGGTAAGGTAAGGTTACGCTGTGGTAAGGTTAAGCTGTGGTAAGGTTAAGCTGTGGTTAGGTAAGGTAAAGTTGTGGTAAGATAAGGTTAAGCTGTGGTAAGGTAAGGTTAAGGTCACCCTCTAGATCACAGCTAGAACCATGCTCCTCCACACTGCAGCACCATTGGGTGCATGCCTTCCTGATTTCTGTGTTATTCTACATCTATATGTTGTCTGTATATTCTGTTTATCGTCATTAAAAAAACCTTCCTTAATATTCTGTGGTGTGTGTGTGTTTTTATATCGTTAGGGTTAAATTACCTCCAGGAATGTGGGATGAATCCAGAGCAGATCCCTTTACATGACAGACACGTCGCGCCCCTCGCCACTGGAAACACTGGCTGCTGCCCCACACACATCTGGAAATAGAGGGGCAAGAAGGGCAATGAAAGGAAAGGGAGGGGCAAGAAGGGCAATGAAAGGAAAGGGAGGGGCAAGAAGGGCAATGAAAGGAAAGGGAGGGGAAGGAAGGAAGGAAGGAAGGAAGGAAGGAAGGAAGGAAGGAAGGAAGGAAGGAAAGGGAGGGGAAGGAAGGAAGGGAAAGGAAAGGAAGGAAGGAAGGGAAAGGAAAGGAAGGAAGGAAGGAAGGAAGGGAAAGGAAAGGAAAGGAAAGGAAAGGAAAGGAAAGGAAAGGAAAGGAAAGGAAAGGAAAGGAAAGGAAAGGAAAGGAAAGGAAAGGAAAGGAAAGGAAAGGAAAGGAAAGGAAAGGAAAGGAAAGGAAAGAAAAGAAAAGAAAAGAAAAGAAAAGAAAAGAAAAGAAAAGAAGGGAAGGAAAGGAAAGGAAAGGAAAGGAAAGAAGGGAAGGAAGGAAAGGAAAGGAAAGGAAAGGGGGGGAGGGGAAGGAAGGAAGGAAAGGAAAGAAAAGGGAGGGAGGGAAGGAAAGGAGGGACGGAAGGAAAGGGAAGAAGTGAAGGAAGGAAGGAAAGGAAAGGGAGGGGAAGGGGATGGAAGGAAAGGAAAGAAAGGGAAAGGGAGGGGAAGGGGAAGGAAGGAAGGAAATGGAGGGGAGGAAAGGAAAGGAAATGAAAAATAAAGGGGGGAAGGAAGGAAGGAAAGGGACAATGATTAGACAAGGAACACAGAGAGGTAAACACTCAACAGCCTCAGAGCCCTTTGGCTCTTTTCCCCCAAATCCAAACACACTGTATAATACTAAGGCTCTACACTGTATAATACCAAGGCTCTACACTGTATAATACCAAGGCTCTACACTGTATAATACCAAGGCTATAAACTGTATAATACCAAGGCTCTACACTGTATAATACCAAGGCTCTACACTGTATAATACCAAGGCTCTACACTGTATAATACCAAGGCTCCACACTGTATAATACTAAGGCTATAAACTGTATAATACCAAGGCTCTACATTGTATAATACCAAGGCTCTACGTTGTCTAATACCAAGGCTCTACGTTGTCTAATACCAAGGCTCTACACTGTATAATACCAATGCTCTACACGGTATAATACCAAGGCTATAAACTGTATAATACCAAGGCTATAAACTGTATAATACCAAGGCTCTACATTGTATAATACCAAGGCTCTACGTTGTCTAATACCAAGGCTCTACGTTGTATAATACCAAGGCTCTACACTGTATAATACCAATGCTCTACACGGTATAATACCAAGGCTCTACACTGTATAATACCAAGGCTCTACACTGTATAATACCAAGGCTCCACACTGTATAATACTAAGGCTATAAACTGTATAATACCAAGGCTCTACATTGTATAATACCAAGGCTCTACGTTGTCTAATACCAAGGCTCTACGTTGTCTAATACCAAGGCTCTACACTGTATAATACCAATGCTCTACACGGTATAATACCAAGGCTATAAACTGTATAATACCAAGGCTATAAACTGTATAATACCAAGGCTCTACATTGTATAATACCAAGGCTCTACGTTGTCTAATACCAAGGCTCTACGTTGTATAATACCAAGGCTCTACACTGTATAATACCAATGCTCTACACGGTATAATACCAAGGCTATAAACTGTATAATACCAAGGCTCTAAACTGAATAACACCAAGGCTCTATACTGAATAACACCAAGGCTCTATACTGTATAATACTAAGGCTCTAAACTGTATAATACCAAGGCTCTAAACTGAATAACACCAAGACTCTACACTCTATAATACCAAGGCTCTATACTGTATAATACCAAGGCTCTAAACTGAATAATACCAAGGCTATAAACTGTATAATAACAAGACTCTACACTCTATAATACCAAGGCTCTATACTGTATAATACCAAGGCTCTAAACTGAATAACACCAAGGCTCTATACTGAATAACACCAAGGCTCTATACTGTATAATACCAAGGCTCTACACTGAATAACACCAAGGCTCTATACTGTATAATATCAAAGCTCTACACTGTATAACACCAAGGCTCTACACCGAATAACACCAAGGCTCTTCCTGATCTGCCGTGTTCATTTGATCCCCCTTTTGCCACAGAATGTTTTCCTCCTCAACAGGAAAAGGAATGTGACGGCCCATTCAGATCCTGTGATGCTGCAGGACTGATTCTCTCCTGTGACCAAAGGGGTCACATTAAGATGCCACATCTGTAGATAGATGCACTGGCTACCACAACTGTAAAACATTCAATAAAAAACTCAAACAATGACACACAGACAGGGACACAGACAACCTTTATAGACAAACTAGACAAACCCTGCCTCAAGACACAGACAGTGACACACAAACCCTGCCTCAAGACACAGACAGTGACACACAAACCCTGCCTCAAGACACAGACAGTGACACACAAATACAGGTGTGCAGGACGAGCAGTGTAGTTATATCACAGATACGCTGCGATGGAATTTTCCCATGACAAGAATGATGTCATTGCTAAAAGAAATAAGCTATTCATGACTACTCACTGTTGAGACAATAAAATGTAACAGATGTAGAGATGTACATCTTCAAATAAATCTAACAGATTAAATCTAACAGATTAAATCTAACAGTAACTTGAAACCACAGAGGAAAACTGTGTTATCCTCCTGCAGCGTGTGTGTGTGTGTGTGTGGTCTCTGAGTCTGAGCCAAGAGTCATAACAACCTCATGAATGAAGGGCTCAGAAAGATCACACTGTAACAAATTGGTGTGTTAAAGATGTTTATTTTAACTTGAGAGGTTCTCTCTCTCTATATTGGAGAAAGCCTGAAGGGGCGGAGGGGTTCCTAGTCTGACAGAAAATACAATGGCCTGTATTCACAAATCCGGTATTCACAAATCCGGTATTCACAAATCCGGTATTCACAAATCCAGTATTCACAAATCCTGTATTCACAAATCCGGTATTCACAAATCCTGTATTCACAAATCCGGTATCCACAAATCCGGTATCCACAAAGCCGGTATCCACAAAGCCGGTATCCACAAAGCCGGTATCCACAATGCCGGTATCAACACAAACCCGGTATCCACAAAGCCGGTATCCACAGTGCCGGTATCCACAGTGCCGGTATCAGCACAAAGCCGGTATCCGCACAAACCCGGTATCAACACAAACCCGGTATCAACACAAAGCCGGTATCCACAGTGCCGGTATCCACAGTGCCGGTATCAACACAAAGCCGGTATCCACAGTGCCGGTATCAACACAAAGCCGGTATCCACAGTGCCGGTATCAACACAAAGCCGGTATCAACACAAAGCCGGTATCAACCCAAAGCCGGTATCCACAGTGCCGGTATCAACACAAAGCCGGTATCAACACAAAGCCGGTATCCACAGTTCCGGTATCAACACAAAGCCGGTATCCACAGTGCCGGTATCAACACAAAGCCGGTATCCACAAAGCTTATTTAATTGATGTTATAAAGCCCTTTGGCATCACCAGTTGTCACAAAGTGCTTATACAGATACCCAAATGGAATCCTATTCCCTATATAGTGCACTACTTTAGACCAGAACTCATCAAATCAAATTTTATTTGTCACATACACATGGTTAGCAGATGTTAATGAGAGTGTAGCGAAATGCTTGTGCTTCTAGTTCCGAAACAATGCAGTAATAACGAGTAATCTAACCTAACAATTCCGAAACTACTACCTTATACACACAAGTGTAAAGGGATGAAGAACATAAACATATTGGAATGAGTGATGGTACAGAACGGCATAGGCAAGATGCAGTAGATGGTATAGAGTACAGTATATACATATGAGATGAGTAACAGCCTCCCTATTCCAGGCTAGTCCAGGCCGTAATGACACATCCCAAAATGGCAGCCTATTCCCTATACTGTATAGCGCACTACCAGAGCACTATGGCAACAGCCCTATGTGAACAGCCCTATGTGAACAGCCCTATGGCAACAGCCCTATGGCAACAGCCCTATGGGAACAGCCCTATGTGAACAGCCCTATGGCAACAGCCCTATGGCAACAGCCCTATGGCAACAGCCCTATGGCAACAGCCCTATGGCAACAGCCCTATGTGAACAGCCCTATGGCAACAGCCCTGTGGCAACAGCCCTATGGGAACAGCCCTATGTGAACAGCCCTATGGCAACAGCCCTATGGCAACAGCCCTATGGCAACAGCCCTATGGCAACAGCCCTATGGCAACAGCCCTATGGGAACAGCCCTATGGGAACAGCCCTATGGGAACAGCCCTATGGGAACAGCCCTATGGCAACAGCCCTATGGGAACAGCCCTATGGGAACAGCCCTATGGGAACAGCCCTATGGGAACAGCCCTGTGGGAAAAGCCCTGTGGGAACAGCCCTATGGGAACAGCCCTATGGGACCAGCCCTATGGGAACAGCCCTGTGGGAAAAGCCCTATGGGAACAGCCCTATGGGAACAGCCCTATGGGAACAGCCCTGTGGGAACAGCCCTGTGGGAAAAGCCCTGTGGGAACCAGCCCTATGGGAACAGCCCTGTGGGAACAGCCCTATGGAACAGCCCTATGGAACCAGCCCTATGGGACCAGCCCTATGGGAACAGCCCTGTGGGAACAGCCCTATGGAACAGCCCTATGGAACAGCCCTATGGAACCAGCCCTATGGGAACAGCCCTATGGGAACAGCCCTATGGGAACAGCCCTATGGGACCAGCCCTATGGGAACAGCCCTATGGCAACAGCCCTATGGCAACAGCCCTATGGGAACAGCCCTATGGGAACAGCCCTATGGGAACAGCCCTATGGGAACAGGATAGGATGCCGTTTGAGTTGCAGTAAGTGTCTGAACAGTGATGGAAGAGGTCTGATAACCGCTGGGCAAGTAGAAGTATGTTTCAAGTGAGTGTTAACGACGCAGGCAGGGTGAGGCAGCCACTTCTGATTGGCAGACTGTCTGACGTCTGTTACGCACCAATGGGACCTCTAAAGTCAACAAGAACCTGAACGAGCATGACGTTCACACAGACAAAGTATTCAAACCCCTTGACTTTTTCCACATTTTGTTACGTTACAGCCTTACTCTAAAATGTATTAAATTGCCCCCCCCCCGCATCAATCTACACAACATACCCAGTAATGACAAAGCGAAAACAGATTTTTAGTATTGTTTAAAAAAAATGTATTACAAATGAAAAAAACTAAAATATCACATTTATGTAAGTCAAGGGGTCTGAATACTTTCCAAATGCACTGTATCTCCTAAACTCCACAATAGGTAAGGGTTAACATTTATGAAAGACTACACTTACACCGTCTTGATGTTTCAGACTACACTTACACTGTGTTGATGTTTCAGACTACACTTACACTGTGTTGATGTTTCAGACTACACTTACACTGTGTTGATGTTTCAGACTACACTTACACTGTCTTGATGTTTCAGACTACACTTACACTGTCTTGATGTTTCAGACTACACTTACACTGTCTTGATGTTTCAGACTACACTTAAACTGTCTTGATGTTTCAGACTACACTGCCTCAGTGTTTCGGAAAAACAAACCATTTCACAGATAGTATGCTCAGAGAGAAACACCTGAAACCAATAAATGTGTTTCTAATTATGATTTCTTATTATAATGATTATGTCACTACAAAAGAAGTGTGCTATTGTATTCTATTAATCTACAATCCTCTGTATAGTCGGTGGGATGTGTCAACGTGAAGAGAGTGAAGTGGTCATTGACCTGGCCCTCTTCAGTTTAGATGGTATTAGACACACACACACTTCAGTTTCCCACTCAGCACACCATTTGTCTTTTCTCTACACCCTAATGTGGTTGCAATGAAATACCTTTTTTATTTTATTTTTTATAATGGTTTCCATGGCAACTCTATTTACGGCTAAATAGCGAGCATATCGCACATCTCAAATAGCAAGTTGATTGACTGGGTCATTGTTGCTCTATAAATCACACTTCTTTAAATGATATCCTGTAGAAAAACAGAAAGAGAGAAACAGAAAGAGAGAGACTAAGTATCAGTCCCTTATGGCACCCTATTCCCTTTATAGTGCACTACTTTTGACCAGAAGCCATAGGGCTCTGGTTAAAAGTAGTGCACTACATCAGGGTTTAGAGGTGTCATTGGGGAGGTAGCCTACAATACACAGGGAGGGAAAGTATTGTTGGCTGTGATCCTCTGCAGCACAACAACGGGTAAATTCAGGATAAACCATAAGGGACGGTCAAACTATTTCAGAGATGATTTAGAAAAAGGTTGTGGCTTAGTTTTGGTATTTATTTCCATGGTCTGTTCTCCATCTCTGTAGAATCTCACCCTGGGACAGGTGATTGTGGAAGGGCCATTTTCAATATCAAACGAACATGAAATATTTTCTACACGCTAAAATGTCTTTCACCTCCTTCCAGTAAGAGTATGTATGCAGTATGTAGCTTCGTGGGTCTTGAATAAATTCACATAGAAATTTGAGTCATAGATACGTTGTTCTCATTGACAGCGAGTCTAGGAAGAGGTAGATCTGTTCTATGTGCTCTACTTCTACGATTTTTTTTAGGTGTTACTGGTCAGTCTAATTTAGCCTGTGTATGCATTCTAATGAGAAAACCTTTCATCCCCAAACACACACAGCCGAGAGTGTTAACATGTTACACTGTAACAGAGTACAGCAGTAGCAAACGTGACAGGAAATACAGAAGCGTATTCATTCATTCATTTTCTGCTGATTTAATACTATTGTTGTTACTTGTTTTGGTTGAAAATGTAAAAAAAACAAAAAAAAAAAAAAAGTTAAATTAACTCAAAATCCGAGACACACAATAACGTATTCACAAGTGTGTTTCACTCACCTTCTCTATTCCGGAGGTCAAATCCATAGTGCTCAAGTTGAAGGGCTGAGATACAATTTCAAAGTGAAAGGTATTGGATAGCTCTCTCCTTTTCAGAGGACTGTGAACTTTCTGCTCCACATGAGTCTAACAGACAGCTTAAATGACTGGCTGGAGGGATTCCCTGGAACACTCATGCCAACCAATCACAGCAAATAAAAAAGAAAAAAAAAGAAATCCCACAACCAATAGAATTTAAGTGGTATTTTCCTTTTTCTCCTCCGCCCAAATTGTGAACACCCATCCTCTGGAACAGAGAGACATGACGTCACCGAAGAGTGAGAACGCGATATCGGTCCCGAGGAATGTGCTGCTCACATAGGACCTGTCCTAAACAGTGCCCTGTTCCCTACATAGGAAGAGGCCGTCATTTGGGATGTAGACGTCATGGTGATCTCGTAGTTAAAAAGTTGGAGAGACGTTTCCTGTACTGTTAAACGGCTTTATTTGGCCTTTTTTAAATGGAAGAGTGGGGTGATTCAGGCGTACGTAGTACAAACCCACGCGCTGAAGTTAGAATGCGGGGGACGAGAACGAGACAGTCAACCATACTTACTCTGGAATGTGGTAAGAATAATGAATCATTTCCACCGTGTTTTTAAAAACCGATGTGTGACGGGGCCAACGTTGCTTATACACCCAACAGAATATAAACATTGGTATGAAATAGGACGCAATGTAAAGTAGAATTAGTGTTTTAAGACAAAACAATATTTTTTTTCTTCTTAATTACTAGATCTTACAGTCAATCCTGAAATCACACATACTTCAGAGAACATGAACTGAAATGGCACCTTTATCCTTTAGTGCACCGTTTATCATCCGAGCCCTATGGGTCCCCTGGTCAAATTAAGGGCACTACATAGTAAATAGGCTGTAATTTCAGGAACAACCTTTGTAAATGTTTATCAAATACTGTCACCTATAGGAGAGGTAAACAAAACAACAACAAAAAACACTCCCTTCATGACATCACTTTGCATTTCCTGAATAATTTATTTTACTAGTCAGTTAAGAACAAATTCTTATTTTCAATGACAGCCTAGTGGGTTAACTGCCTGTTCAGGGGCAGAACGACAGATTTGTACCTTGTCAGCTCGAGGGTTTGAACATGCAACCTTCCGGTTACTAGTCCAACGCTCTAACCACTAGGCTACCCTGCCGCCCCAAATAAGTGATATCATTATAGTAATTTTCCATGGAACAAAATGTTCCGGACTTGTTTCAGCTGGACAAAAGTATTCTCATGCTAGTCGAAGAATTGTAGAATCAATTTCAGTTATTGATTGCTGTCGCAAGTCCCATTAAATGACCCATTCATACAGAATACTATCCAGAAATACGACAGCCATAACGTAGGTAAGGTAGAGATGTGTTTGAGAGACATTTCTCACTTTTATTGATATTGTTCATCAATAAATCTCAAACCATATTACATACATTAGACAATTGTGATAGAAAAATTAGGGGGGAAAAAAAACAAAACAAGTTCAATTAATTAATTATATTATGATAAAACTACTTAATTAAAAGGAGTTCACTTGATTGTGACATCATCAGTAGTTACTGTTTGATTGACAGGTCCACTGATCGCTTCCATGGTGATTGACACATCACAAATCGATTGGAAAAGGGATACATTGAAGAACAATCTTTACGTCAACCTAGTCGCAAAATTCCACTAACTTCTGTAAAAATTCCCTGGATTTTCATCAAAATCCTGGCTGGATTTCCTAGTTATTCCCTTGTAATTCCAGGAATATTCCAAACAAGGATTTCTGGAAAACAGGCAAATTTGAGGAAAGTTAACGGGAATATTCAAACCTACCGCTCACCTTTAGAAGCGAAATATGTATATTTTACAACCTGGACGTTTAACTCTATATCTCAGTACTCTAGTGGTCTTGGGGGAAAACACAATCGGATCAGTCACTGACAAAACAATTCCTCTTAAAAAAAAGACAGGCAATAATATGTTTAGGGTTTGAATAAATCTCAAAAGTGCTTCCTTGATTCCTCACATCCTTTCCTCTCAGAAACAAAGCAGGAGACAGGATGCGAAGAAGGACTTTTAAGAGTATCCTGCGATTATGAGATCAAATGGAACGGCTCACAAAAGGGGATAGTTTTACAGACACTGTTGCATCTAAAATGATCAGCTTAACCAGAATCCTTAAGATCAAAACATGTATTTAAAATTATATTCTATTGACCAATGAGGGTCCTAATCAAATCAACAGTAGAGCCAGTAGACTGCCAGCAGAAGAAGAGGTTGGCAGCAGAGCATAAACATCCCAAATGGCACCATAATCCTTATTTAGTGCACTACTGTCAACCAGAGCCACCAGTCAAATGTAGTGTACTAAATAGGGAATAGGGTGCCATTTCAGACCCTGACTGTCTATCCAGTTCTACCACCATACTGACAGGTAGCCAACCCAGAATCAACCCAGACCAGAATCAACCCCTAACCAGCCAGACCAGACCAGAATCAACCCCTAACCAGCCAGACCAGACCAGAATCAACCCCTAACCAGCCAGACCAGACCAGAATCAACCCCTAACCAGCCAGACCAGACCAGAATCAACCCCTAACCAGCCAGACCAGACCAGAATCAACCCCTAACCAGCCAGACCAGACCAGAATCAACCCCTAACCAGCCAGACCAGACCAGAATCAACCCCTAACCAGCCAGACCAGAGTCAACCCCTAATCAGACAGACCAGAATCAACCCCTAATCAGACAGACCAGAATCAACCCCTAATCAGACAGACCAGAATCAACCCCTAACCAGACAGACCAGAATCAACCCCTAACCAGACAGACCAGAATCAACCCCTAACCAGCCAGACCAGAATCAACCCCTAACCAGACAGACCAGAATCAACCCCTAACCAGACAGACCAGAATCAACCCCTAACCAGACAGACCAGAATCAACCCCTAATCAGACAGACCAGAATCAACCCCTAACCAGACAGACCAGAATCAACCCCTAACCAGCCAGACCCGACCAGAATCAACCCCTAATCAGACAGACCAGAATCAACCCCTAACCAGCCAGACCAGAATCAACCCCTAACCAGACAGACCAGAATCAACCCCTAACCAGCCAGAATCAACCCCTAGTGTACATATAAGAGGATTGGATAGGGGTCAGCAATATGGCAAAAATGGATCCTTTATTTATACAGGTTTGCCTCATTGAAACACAAACATGTATTTTGAAAAAGAGAAGTGTTTTAAAAACACCCCCTAACCCACCAGAAGGCGAGGTGATGCTACTATCATACTGCGTGGACCTCAACTAACCAACTGTTTCAGATCTACTTAAGAGTCTAGGGTTCTAGACCAGGCCGTAGCTAGCTAGTTGTCCTTGGTTTAAAATGTAAGCACCCAGATCCTAGCCTGGGTACCCTAGCCTGGGTACTAGTCTGTTTCTGCCTTCGTTCCACTCCTCCGTGCTAAACATATAGCATATGACGGAGGACAAGGAGTAGAATGTCAGCAGAATCGGAACGGCACCCAGTATTACTGGAAACCCATCTCTGTGGCACTTCAAGCGCTTGAGGCCCGGTTCTAAGAAAGCGCTGGTGGCCTGTCTGTTGTTCTAGAACTACATGATGATGCGCGGTTCAGGCACGGAGTCGGTGATGGACTTGTGAGGAAGCACGTTGGCACCGTTGAGGTAGAGCTCGTCGTTCACAATAACATCCTCCCCGAGGACGGTCACATTCTCCATACGCACCTGAGAGAGAGACAGAGACACAGAGACAGAGAGGGGGGGAGAGAGAGGGGGGGGGAGAGAGAGAGGGGGGGGGGAGAGACAGAGAGAGAGAGACAGAGAGAGAGAGAGAGAGAGAGAGAGGGGGAGAGACAGAGAGGGGGAGAGACAGAGAGGGGGAGGGTGAGAGAGTTAAAGAGAAAGCTTGATAAAGCCCTAGGACACATACTGTATACATGTGAAAGACATTTTTTTTCAAAAACGTTATTTCAAATGTTTGAGCTGATGTGCGTTTGATGATTTTTGGCTTGGCGTTTGGGACTAATCATTGCTGACAGACCTCGGTCACACACACACACCGGACATTATGTGAAATACTTTCAGAGGGAAAAGAGCACACAGTCAGGGACAGATATGATCACGACAGGGAGAGAAACCCAAACAAATATTTTGTTAGTGTCACTGGATATTTTCTCCTAGATCGAAACAGACCCTGAGTCACACAGGCTGCGTTTATACAGGCCGCCCAGATTCAGCTCTTATGCAAACAATTGGCTGAAGGATCAGAATTGGGCCGCCTGTGTAAAAACGCAGCCATACTGTGTTTACGTGAAGTATATTGGAAAGTATGACTTGGAAATCTGTAGTCTTTTTGGGACAATTCCGTTGTGTCATATCCTGTGTACCAGACCAACGGAATCAAGCACACACCAAGTATTTGTGATGTCACACCTCCATATTACTCAGGCAGGGTTGTGTGTCACCATCAGTAGAGTCATGTTAATGAAGCAGTTCAGCGTCCCGTCCCCCATCCCCCCCCCCCCATCAAAATAAGACGTTCCATATCACAGCTATTCTATTAATATACACGAATGTTCAACAGAAAATGTCCTTGTTTTTGCAAGAAAAGCTCATCTTTTTTTTGTCCATTAAAATAACATCAAATTTATCAGAAATACAGTGTAGACATTGTTAATGTTGTAAATGACTATTGTAACTGGAAACGGCAGGTTTTTTTATGGAATATCTACATAGGCGTACAGAGGCCCATTATCAGCAACCATCACTCCTGTGTTCCAATGGCACGTTGTGTTAGTTAATCCAAGTTTATCATTTTAAAAGACTAATTGATCATTAGAAAACCCTTTTGCAATTATGTTAGCACAGCTGAAAACTGTTGTTCTGATTAAAAAAGCAATAAAACTGGCCTTCTTCAGACTAGTTGAGTATCTGGAGCATCAGCATTTGTGGGTTCGATTACTGGGTCAAAATGGCCTGAAACTTGTCAGTCTATTCTTGTTCTGAGAAACTAAGGCTATTCCATGCGAGAAATTGCCAAGAAACTGAAGATCTGGTACAACGCTGTGTACTGCTCCCTTCACAGAACAGCGCAAACTGGCTCTAACCAGAATAGAAAGAGGAGTGGGAGGCCCCGGTGCACAACTGAGAAAGAGGACAAGTCCATTAAAGTATTTAGTTTGAGAAACAGACAAGTCGTCATCTGAATAGATTAATAGATTAAGATGGGCAAAAGAACAGACAGAGGACAGTCATCTAAATCTATTCCGATGCTCCAGATACTCAACTGGTTTAAAGAAGGCCAGTTTTATTGCTTCTTTAATAATCAGAACAACAGTTTTCAGCGGTGTTAACGTTTCCAGCTACAATAGTCCTTCACAACAGTAACAATGTTTACACTTTATTTCTGATCAATTTGATGTTATTTTGAAATGGACAGAAATATTAGCTTTTCTTTAAAAAACAAGGACATTTCTAAGAACGGTAGTATGTACAGTGCCGTGCGAAAGTATTCGGCCCCCTTGAACTTTGCGACCTTTTGCCACATTTCAGGCTTCAAACAAAGATATAAAACTGTATTTTTTTGTGAAGAATCAACAACAAGTGGGACACAATCATGAAGTGGAACGACATTTATTGGATATTTCAAACTTTTTTAACAAATCAAAAACTGAAAAATTGGACGTGCAAAATTATTCAGCCCCCTTAAGTTAATACTTTGTAGCGCCACCTTTTGCTGCGATTACAGCTGTAAGTCGCTTGGGGTATGTCTCTATCAGTTCTGCACATCGAGAGACTGAATTTGTTTCCCATTCCTCCTTGCAAAACAGCTCGAGCTCAGTGAGGTTGGATGGAGAGCATTTGTGAACAGCAGTTTTCAGTTCTTTCCACAGATTCTCGATTGGATTCAGGTCTGGACTTTGACTTGGCCATTCTAACACCTGGATATGTTTATTTTTGAACCATTCCATTGTAGATTTTGCTTTATGTTTTGGATCATTGTCTTGTTGGAAGACAAATCTCCGTCCCAGTCTCAGGTCTTTTGCAGACTCCATCAGGTTTTCTTCCAGAATGGTCCTGTATTTGGCTCCATCCATCTTCCCATCAATTTTAACCATCTTCCCTGTCCCTGCTGAAGAAAAGCAGGCCCAAACCATGATGCTGCCACCACCATGTTTGACAGTGGGGATGGTGTGTTCAGCTGTGTTGCTTTTACGCCAAACATAACGTTTTGCATTGTTGCCAAAAAGTTCAATTTTGGTTTCATCTGACCAGAGCACCTTCTTCCACATGTTTGGTGTGTCTCCCAGGTGGCTTGTGGCAAACTTTAAACGACAATTTTTATGGATATCTTTAAGAAATGTCTTTCTTCTTGCCACTCTTCCATAAAGGCCAGATTTGTGCAATATACGACTGATTGTTGTCCTATGGACAGAGTCTCCCACCTCAGCTGTAGATCTCTGCAGTTCATCCAGAGTGATCATGGGCCTCTTGGCTGCATCTCTGACCAGTCTTCTCCTTGTATGAGCTGAAAGTTTAGAGGGACGGCCAGGTCTTGGTAGATTTGCAGTGGTCTGATACTCCTTCCATTTCAATATTATCGCTTGCACAGTGCTCCTTGGGATGTTGAAAGCTTGGGAAATCTTTTTGTATCCAAATCCGGCTTTAAACTTCTTCACAACAGTATCTCGGACCTGCTTGGTGTGTTCCTTGTTCTTCATGATGCTCTCTGCGCTTTTAACGGACCTCTGAGACTATCACAGTGCAGGTGCATTTATACGGAGACTTGATTACACACAGGTGGATTGTATTTATCATCATTAGTCATTTAGGTCAACATTGGATCATTCAGAGATCCTCACTGAACTTCTGGAGAGAGTTTGCTGCACTGAAAGTAAAGGGGCTGAATAATTTCTCACGCCCAATTATTCAGTTTTTGATTTGTTAAAAAAGTTTGAAATATCCAATAAATGTCGTTCCACTTCATGATTGTCTCCCACTTGTTGTTGATTCTTCACAAAAAAATACAGTTTTATATCTTTATGTTTGAAGCCTGAAATGTGGCAAAAGGTCGCAAAGTTCAAGGGGGCCGAATACTTTCGCAAGGCACTGTATGTATGTATATATATATATATATATATATATATATATATATATATATATATATATAGTCTAAATCAACACAAATTTACTCATCAAGGCCTTTTACATCAGCAGTTGTGTGAGTGAGCGTGTGAGTGAGCGTGTGAGTGAGCGTGCGAGTGTGTTGCTTGGGGAAACCACGTGAGTGTGTGTGAAGATTGAGTCTAGTTAATGAAGTAGTAAACAGTCCTCTACTCTACAAATAATATCTCTGTGGTATTATTACACATATATAATTATATTCAACAGGGTCTAATCACCCACTGTGTGTGTGTGTGTGTGTGTGTCTCCTCTCTACTCACCCACTGTCCTACGGAGGAGCTCCACCCTACGATGCAGGACTCGAGCCAAGAGTGTGATCTGACCCTTGACCCCTTCAGTACCGTACACCTTTTAATCCTGACCCCGTCCTCCAGCACCACCCCCGCCCCGATGGTCACGTTGGGCCCGATGGTGCAGTTCTCCCCTATCTGGGCTGTAGGATCCTGGACCAGAACACAGAGCAACGCCAGGTTAGAATATGGCATGTACATCTAAAGCTGATCTTGGATCAGGTCCATTTTGTTCACATAATCGTATTCATTATGGATCTAAAGGCTAAACTGATCCTAGATCAGCACACCGATGACAAAGAGCCTGGTTATATCTGATCTTCTGACGAGGCTCCCTCTGGTGGGATGTGTCTGTAACTGCAGGAACATACCACATGTGTAACTTATTTATACAGTAATTGATGGAATGGGCTAAAATCCTACACCCGGTTAATGTCTATATTTTGTGGCTTAGTCCAGACACAAACGCTAGGACCTCATGACCTGAAAGGTGTCAGCTAAATGGAGGAGCCGCCGCCAAGCCAATCAGAGGGCAGCTAAATGGAGGAGCCACCACCAACCAGAGGGCAGCTAAATGAAGGTGCCGCCACCAAGCCAACCAGAGGGCAGCTAAATGGAGGAGCCACCACCAAGCCAATCAGAGGGCAGCTAAATGGAGGAGCCACCACCAAGCCAATCAGAGGGCAGCTAAATGGAGGAGCCACCACCAAGCCAATCAGAGGGCTACTGCTAATGTTTTTTTCAAATCTGCCTGCCTTGTTGAACTGAGTTATATGATCCGGTGTCAGACTGGTTGACTCACCACCAGCACGTTACCCAGGAACCCAGGCCCAGTCTTCAGTCTGTCAGGTGTGTGTTGTCGTACAGACTGCAGGTACATACACATCCCCGTCAGGAAGTCCTTAGGCTGACCAATGTCCATCCAGAACCCTTGTAGCTCCATTGCGTAGAGATGGTTCTCCTCGGCCATGAACGGGAAGATCTCTTTCTCAATAGAGGTGGGCCTGAGCTGGAAGAACACAATATACACGGAGTGTAAAAAAACAAAAACAAACATGAACACCTGCTCTTTCCATGACATAGACTGGCCAGATTAAAGTTATGGTCCCCTACTGATGTCCCGTGTTGATGTCAAAGAAGGATTTTTAAGCCTTGAGACATGGATTGTGTATGTGGTACCATTCCGAGGGTGAATGGGCAAAACAGAAGATTTAAAGTGCCTTTGAATGGGTTACGGTAGTAGGTGACAGGCGCACCGGTTTGAGTGTTTCAAGAACTGCAACGCTGCTGGGATTTTAACGCTAAACAGTCTCCCGTGTGTATCAAGAATGATCCACCACCCAAAGGACATCCAGCCAACTGGACACAACTGTGGGAAGCATTAGAGTCAACATGGGGCAGCATCCCTGTGGAAACGCTTTCGACACCTTGCAGAGTCCATGCCCCGACGAATCGAGGCGTTCCTAATGTCTTGTACACACAGTGTACGTACCACAATCCACTTTAGCACACCATTTTATCCAACGTGACTTACAGTACAGTGAGTGGACACCTTTTCAGAATATCGGCTGAAGGTTACTAAATAGATTCTAAATAGATTCTAAATAGAGATTCTAAATAGAGATTCTAAATATAGATTCTAAATAGAGATTCTAAATAGAGATTCTAAATAGAGATTCTAAATAGATTCTAAATAGAGATTCTAAATAGAGATTCTAAATCCACGAAGAAAAAAAACAGTTATCTTTACTAGCTGTGTCGAAACATCCTATTATGTGATAAAATGAAGAGGTTTCACATCCGCACGAACCTTGATCCTCTTGAGCATGGTTGGGCTAAAGATGTACATCCCAGCGTTGATCTTGTTGGAGACGAACACCTGGGGTTTCTCCACAAATCGGTGGATGCGCCCGCTCTCTACCTCGTACATCACCACGCCATACTTCGACGGCTCCTCTACCTTCGTCACCTAGGAACAGACACAGTCACCAGCGCTCGTTTGAGACGGACTACATTGCAGTCTACCAATCCCCTTGCATCACCAATAACTCATTAGAGGTCTCGTCTTGCTCAAGCTGATCCCCTGAAACAGTTTGACAGTGTTGATTGGACTGCTCTAACAGCAGAGGTCCCTTGCCTCTAAACACTCCTGATAGGTTTATAAGCAATGTGGTAGTATTTCCACCTTGCCATCCGATAGGCTGGGTGGTATTTTTCACCATGTGGCTTAAACCCAGCCAATCCTCTCAGATCTACAGGAGTATCTAGGGTGTAGGAGCTACAGGGCCAACAGTAACAGTTTCCACTTACCACAATGGTCCCCTCTCTGCCGTGGTGCTTGTGGAACTTTAACATGTCCTCGAAGGGGAAGTCACAGATTACGTCACTGTTGAGGACGAAGAATGGCTCGTCGTTGTCCGTTAGCAGATCTCTGGCCAGAGCAAGAGGACCGGCTGGGGGGGGGGGACAAGATAAACACACACTCCGAGTTAACAATTCTATTAACTTTGTTAAATGTTAAATAGCCGTAAGGATAAAGGACCAAAACTGGAGGTGTACAGCTCAATTCTATTCAATCAACTTGATTTTTATGCCAATGAAAGGATCTATTGCTGCTGGGTTGAAAATTGACATATTTATTTATTTAACCTTTTTTTTATAAGAAAAATCAAGTCAATTGAGCAATAATATAATAATTATTTTGGCAAAAAGTTTTTTATTTTGTATTTAGAATCTGTAGAAATTATGAGAATAGAAAGGTTCAGAACTTGTGAAAGATAACAGCACAGTTGAAAAATATATGGCAAACAGAAATCCAATATGGATGGTGTTATGAGATAGACGGGAGGAGTTGAACGGAGCTGAATGTTGGGAACAATAACAACAAGATAACTCATGTAAAACAGTCTGTCCATAAAACATATATTGGATCATTACTTTTGTGAAAGAAATAGCGGTTGAGGTTAGAGGAAGGACAGGAGTAAAAAAATAAAATAAAATAAAAAACTATTGTGAAATAGACTGGGCCCATAAAATCTATAAGCAGGAAGTAGAAGCCTAAGAGTGTTTGTTCACTAGTTAACTCCAATTAGGGGGGGTGGTAGGGTTATAAAGGAATAAAGGAAAATATTGTTTTTAAAAAAGGTGTGTGTGTGTGTGTGTATATATATATATATATATATATATATATATATATATATATATATATATATATATATTTATGTGAAAAAAATGTATGGGGGACTGGAAGTGATGCAGACAATTATATTGATGGAAGCTACAATCTATCTGCAATATTAAAGCTGATCTATCCCCCCACCCCAAAACAAATGATTAAAATAAGATACCGCTCTGACAGCAAGCGAACGGCCCTGTACTATGCACACAGACAAACGGTCTGGTGAGATTTCTCCCTAACTTGTAGGAGCAGACTAATGACTGCATACGCCCGAGTTGATCCGCAGGTTGTACCTGTTCCAAGGGGTTCCTTCTCATGTGACAGGGAGATTCTAATACCGAGCTGTAAAACAGAAAACGGTACGTGTGTCAAGTGCTTAGTAATTTGTTTAGACAAAAAGCTCAAATACAAAACATACATTGACAACAGGGGAAAAAAGCCTTACCCTCTCTTCCTGAACCCTCATCTCTCGCTCCAACAGATCGGACATGTAACTGACAGCCAGGATCACATGGTTAACTCCAGCCTGTCGACAGTCAGACACAGAATAAACAACGTACACTTTCCTTTCCTGGATACAAAACGTTTCATTATGTTGAGTGTACAGTAAGGAATAAGAAGGCCTACCCTGTGTACACTGTACACAGTGTACACAGGTAGGTAGGTACGGCCATTTACACTGTACTGGACAGTTGAAGTCGGAAGTTTACATACACCTTAGCCAAATACATTTAAACTCAGTTTTGCACAATTCCTGACATTTAATCCTAGTAAAAATGGCCTGTCTTCGTTCAGTTAGGATCACCACTTTATTTTAAGAATGTAAAATGTCAGAATAATAGTAGAGAGAATGATTTATTTCATATTTTACTTTCATCACAATCCCAGTGGATCAGAAGTTTACATACACTCAATTAGTATTTGGTAGCATTGACTTTAAATTGTTTAACTTGGGTCAAACGTTTTGGGTAGCCTTCCACAAGCTTCCCACAATAAGTTGGGGGAATTTTGGCCCATTCCTCCTGACAGAGCCGGTGTAACTGAGTCAGATTTGTAGGTCTCCTTGCTCGCACAAGCTTTTTCAGTTCTGCCTCCAAATTTTCTTTAGGATTGAGGTCAGGGCTTTGTGATGCCAACTCCAACCTTTGTTGTCCTTAAGCCATTTTGTCACAACTTTGGAAGTATGCTTGGGGTCATTGTCCATTTGGAAGACCCATTTGCAACCAATCTTTAACTTCCTGACTGATGTCTTGAGATGTTGCTTCAATATATACACAAAGTTTTCCTTCCTCATGAAGCCATCTATTTTGTGAAGTGTAACAGTCCCTCCTGCAGCAAAGCACCCCCACAACATGATGCTGCCACCCCCGTGCTTCACGGTTGGGATGGTGTTCTTCGGCTTGCAAGCCTCTCCCTTTTTCCTCCAAACACAACGATGGTCATTATGGCCAGACAGTTCTATTTTTGTTTCATCAGACCAGAGGACATTTCTCCAAAAAGTACAATCTTTGTCCCCATGTGCAGTTGTAAACCGTAGTCTGTATTTTTTTATGGTGGTTTCGGAGCAGTGGCTTCTTCCTTGCTGACCCGTTTGACTGTGGATATAGATACTTTTGCACCTGTTTCCTCTAGCATCTTCACAAGGTCCTTTGCGGTTGTTCTGTGATTGATTTGCACTTTTCGCACCAAAGTACGTTCATCTCTAGGAGACAGAATGCGTCTACTTCCTGAGTGGTATGGCGGCTGCGGGGTCCCATGGTGTTTATACTTGCGTACTATTGTTTGTACAGATGTACAGATGAACGTGGTAACTTCAGGCATTTGGAAATTGCTTCCAAGGATGAACCAGGCTTGTGGAGGTCACAATTTTTTTGGGCTGATTTCCTTTTGATTTTCCCATGATGTCAAGCAAAGAGGCACTGAGTTTGAAGGTAGGCCTTGAAATACATCAACAGGTACACCTCCAACTGACTCACATGATGTCAATCAGCCTATCAGAAGATTATAAAGCCATGACTGGAATTTCCCAAGCTGTTTAAAGGCACAGTCAACTTAGTGCATGTAAACGTCTGACCCACTGGAATTGTGATACAGTGAATTACAAGTAAAATAATCTGTCTGGAAACAATTGTTGGAAAAATGACTTGTGTCAAAGTAGATGTCCTAACCGACTTGGCAAAACTATAGTTTGTTAACAAGAAATGTATGGAGTGGTTGAAAAACAAGTTTTAATGACTCCAACCTAAGTGCATGTAAACTTCTGACTTCAACTGTAGATATCAAATCAAATGTATTTATATAGCCCTTCTTACATCAGCTGATATCTCAAAGTGCCGTACAGAAACCCAGATACATCCATTTACACTGTACTGGAGTAGGTAGGTACGGTCACTATACATGTGAATGTTACAGATTTATAATCTACCAGATAGAGCATGAATCCATGCTCTATGAATGTACATGATGGCAAGTTGTACGACTCACTATTCAGCCTTGAGGTCAAACAGCAGTCAGAGCAATAGACTCACTAGTCAGCCTTGAGGTCCAACAGCAGTCAGAGCAATAGACTCACTAGTCAGCCTTGAGGTCCAACAGCAGTCAGAGCAATAGACTCACTAGTCAGCCTTGAGGTCAAACAGCAGTCAGAGCAATAGACTCACTAGTCAGCCTTGAGAAGCAATTCTACCAGGTCTTGTTTAAACTACTAACAAAATAGCACTCCAGCTTGTTGTCAATGAGATGTTATCCAATGTTCAATTGTGTAAACAATTAGACACTATTTTTTCTTCAATTTTTTTTTTCAACATTTGGATAATACATTGACATTCTGTCATTGTGCATACTGTACTCGGTACAGCCGATCCATCTACACTACGCATGTGAATGTTACAGTAAATAGATTACACATCAATGATACATTTTATATTCCCAATGACAGGTTGTAGGAGTCACTAACCTTGACCAGGGCTTCAACTTGATGCAGAAGGATGGGTTTGTTGGCAAACTCCACCAGTGGTTTAGGGACACTGAGGGTTAAAGGTCTGAGTCGAGTCCCATAGCCACCGACTAGGATCAGAGCTTTCATCTTGGCCCAGTACGAGATGGGTTCATCAATGGGTTAAAAATATCAGGATGGCAGCGGGCATCAAGTCCTGGGAGATTGAGGTTATAGTGGTGCCTAGATACAATAATCAAAAGCGTGTGACATGAGTGAATCCTCCATGACTGTACTAGAACAGTCATACACATGCAACATTGGATTCAGAGGTGTAGCTGTAAGGAAGTGTGTTCAGAAACAATTGCTGTTTAGATTGAAATGTAATGACTAAACCATGGCTGAAAATGTGTAATGGTTGGTTTACCCCTTAACAGTTGTTACATTTATAACAGTCTAGTTGAGCAAGTGTTGACAGGGTCATGGGCGGTCACCCTCATTCACCCCCCTAGTAAGCGATTGTCCTTGATGGTACAATGTAAATAACCTTACAACATACTAGAAACCATGTATTGTTCCTGAATACATCCCAGCCAGTTAACTACGTGCACCTTTTGCCTTCCTCAGTCCTAGTAGCATGTTAGCCGATTAGCTAACTAACTGTCTGTCTGGACAAATACACCGTGATAACAACAAAATATGTTCAGCTGATACGAGTAAACAAATCACAGTGGTTTCAACTCACAGGAAGCTTATTTAGTTAACTACCCAAGTTAGATAGTTAAGTTAGCGTCCTGTCTTGGTTAGCTAGCTATCGAAGATAGCTAAATGAATGAAATATGAAACCAGCAAATTCAATAACCATCAAGTATCATATTTGCTGGAGAGTTGAGGCACTTCAAACGATCTCTTTGAAAATAAAGAAAAACTATAAATAAACTGTAAATCTTTAGCTAGTCAAACTTCATACATCTACCTAGCTAAACGTACAGTAAGTCACGTTAGCTCCCTAGCCAAGAATCGTTAGGTTGGCTAACTGGATGGTAGCTAAATCAACAACAAAGTACAAAAAAACAAAACTCACTCAAAAAGTTAATAAATCCTTTGCCAACTTGTTTCTTCAAAACGTCAATAAATAGCTAGAACTGACTATGTATCAATATGACACGTAACCACTAAACAACGTGTAAAAACGGGGTTTTAAATCCTTGAATGACAAGAAACACTTTAAAACAATCTTTCCGGGCGGATCTAGACCACAATGCCTTTCGACTACAACTCGTGACGTAAAAGGGACGTTGGAATTAAAATATGCACCTTCACATTTGCCATTGGGGCTAAAAAACAACAACATAATTGTGGATATAATATGAATTTATTTAAGACTATACGAGTGCATAGTATTATCAGGATCTCTAAAATGCGGGTTTTATTTAGCGTTTTATTAGTAACCATAGCCGATAATAGAACGTCTCAAATCCTTATTTGGCCGCGCCCCTTTAGTTTCTTGACCAATCACAGAAAAACAACGTGGCTAGGAAGTGCTGTCAAAATGCCACTTTATTTATTTATATATATTTATGTCTTACAATATTTATATATATAAGTGAATGGACATGATAACTAACATCGAAAATCTGGATAACATGAAGTTGCCCCAATATGTGAGTAAACGACAGTGATTGGGCACCCCAAAATGGCACAACACACGACAGGTGCTCAACTGTCATAATGGGCGCGTTGTGAGTGTTAACAGAGAGGAAGAGAGGCCCAACTATCCCTCCAGGACGTGGCATTGTTTCGCTCACCTAGCAAGGATTTTTTTGTGTGGAGGTCAATGAGAGTGTCGAATTTGGTCAACAACAAAAATGAATGGCTTACTTGCTACGTGAGGTTTATTTGATCGAATAGAAGCGTCATGCTTAAGTTGTTACGAGTGTATTGATAATATAAGTAGGACACTTAACATCCTGGCAACTTTGAGAGAAAAAACTATTTATATCGGAGTTGTCTTGATGCATATGCATATTCATGTCATGAGGCGTGTAGTGTAGCATCTCTCTCCATTGAATACAGGCGGCTGACGTCAACAACCCTCATCGAATATTCAAAAAATGATTACAATAATGGGATGTATTTAATTTTTTATTAAACAAGGCAAGTCAGTTAAGAACAAATTATTATTTACAATGACAGCCTACTATCCACCAATCCAAAGAAAGGATTGGTGGGAGCAAGACAGCCCACCGTGCTGCTTTATGGACAACGACTCTCATTCGTAGAGTGGAGAGACGTGTAACTTGTCAGTATAGAGCCCCACAGTGGAAGTGTCATAATACCCATAAAACTTAGCAGTCAAACAGGGAAAATTTTCCATTGTTTTTCCACCATTCATTTTTCACAAAGGGGATTTTTCTGAAATCCCCTATGGGAAAAAGGAATGGTGGACAAATGATTGGAACCAGTTCCCTGTTTGACTGCTTGGTTTTATGGCTATTATCTATGAGATAATAGAATAGTATTCTAGTAGTAAGATCTCCTAAACCAATATTTACCAACTTCTTTGGGATTGGTGTCCCTTTCACGGGATGGTTGAGCTAACATGCTAGCATGAGGTTGTAAGTAACAAGAAAATTTCCCAGGGCATAGACATATCTGAAATTGGTAGAAAGCTTAAATTATTTTAATCTAACTGCACTGTCCATTTTACAATAACTATTACAGTGCAAGAATACCATGCTATTGTTTGTGGAGAGTGCACAATTTTGAACATGAAAAGTTATTAATAAACAAATGAGGCACATTTGGGCAGTCTTGATACAACATTTTGAACAGAAATGCAATGGTTTATTGGATCAGTCTAAACTGATCTAAACCATCTCGTGGCTAAAATCTAAATTGCACCTGGGCTGGAATAATACATCATGGCCTTTCTCCTGCATTTCAGGATGTGATCTTCCTGTCTGGGTTGGCGCCCCCCCTTGGGTTGTGCCGTGGCGGAGATCTTTGTGGGCTATACTCGGCCTTGTCTCAGGATGGTAAGTTGGTGGTTGAAGATATCCCTCTAGTGGTGTGGGGGCTGTGCTTTGGCAAAGTGGGTGGGGTTATATCCTTCCTGTTTGGCCCTGTCCGGGGGTGTCCTCGGATGGGGCCACAGTGTCTCCTGACCCCTCCTGTCTCAGCCTCCAGTATTTATGCTGCAGTAGTTTATGTGTCGGGGGGCTAGGGTCAGTTTGTTATATCTGGAGTACTTCTCCTGTCTTATCCGGTGTCCTGTGTGAATTTAAGTATACTCTCTCTAATTCTCTTTCTTTCTCTCTCTCGGAGGACCTGAGCCCTAGGACCATGCCTCAGGACTACCTGACATGATGACTCCTTGCTGTCCCCAGTCCACCTGGCTGTGCTGCTGCTCCAGTTTCAACTGTTCTGCCTGTGATTATTATTATTTGACCATGCTGGTCATTTATGAACATTTGAACATCTTGGCCATGTTCTGTTATAATCTCCACCCGGCACAGCCAGAAGAGGACTTGCCACCCCTCATACCCTGGTTCCTCTCTAGGTTTCTTCCTAGGTTCTGGCCTTTCTAGGGAGTTTTCCTAGCCATCGTGCTTCTACACCTGCATTGCTTGCTGTTTGGGGTTTTAAGCTGGGTTTCTGTCCAGCACTTTGTGACATCAGCTGATGTAAAAAGGGCTTTATAAATACATTTGATTGAAATAAACATGTTTCCAACCACCATATCACATCCTCACAAACTGAAATCATATGTGTGTGGATTGCACAATCAATTAGTGAGCGAGAGCCTCAAATTTCCCATTCGTTTGTATATCAACTGCTAGCTAACATGAATACAAAGTTTGTTCCTGTTTCAGTCATGTCTTTGGTCACGTTTGCGTGGGTCAAACAAAAACAACCTAATGATTGGTTGACAATAGAACCTCCCACAATCCAGGCGATGGCTTCAGGATGAAGTTGGTGAAGAGCCACTGCAGAAAATTGCAGTCGACTTTTGTAAAATTCATGCAATCTACAATTTTTATCCTCATAAAGCAAAACACTGAAATCAAATCAAATTTTATTTTTCACATATGCCGAATACCTTACCGTGAAATGCTTACTTACAAGCCCTTAACCAACAATGCAGTTAAGAAAAATAGGTTAAAAAAATATTAACATAAAAAAATGAAATTTAAAAAGTAACACAAAATAATAACGAGGCTATACATACAGGGGGAAGTAATCCACTTGAATGTGATTTCCAAGTTGCCAGGTGTTTTGAACTAGGTGGTGAGCCGTAGTAAGCAATCTGGTTTTGTTTTCGAGATGATCGATCTCTGCCGAGGGAGGAGCTGGTTTTTACATAGTGTGCATTTATTTATTTTGAACACATTTCCATTTGTTGGCTATGTCAATTTTTCTCAAAATACTTACTTTTATGTTTGCTAGCTGGACAGGCTTAGCTCTAGCTCTGCTGATCACGTCTGCCAAATCACGTTATCCGTATCTAAGGTAGTAGACAGCTGTAGCAGATAGCTGGTGATACCCGACAAAGTCATGTTAGGATATATGAGTTACTTTTAGAGCTTTTGTGCCGAACCCGCTGCAGGGTTTCAGGTGCCACGTTTATGGTCATGTCACAGCAGTGTGTAGGAGGGAGATTCCAAGATGTGGGAAGAGTGCAGGAGGGCATGGGACAAAGGGATGTGTAGTTTCGGTGGAAAAAGTTATCCGTGTCAACTGTAGGGGTGCCTATGTTGCTGGGGATCAGAGGTGTCCGGTGCGAGAGAGGCAGGTTGAGGTGGCCAGGCTCAGAATAGCACAGAATGTGTCGTATGCTGAGACGCTGAAGAAAGCAGAGGATGGATCCCTGTGAGTAGTTGATCTGTGCCAGTGCAGAGGGATAGGCCAACCAGTGTCATAAAGACTCTACAAAACATTATAAACACCTGCTCTTATGATCCCTCACAAGTTAAATCCACTTTGATCAGTGTACATGAAGGGGAGGAGACAGGCTACAGAATGATTTTTAAGCCTTGAGACAATTGAGACATGCATTGTGTATGTGGTGCCATTCAGAGGGTGAACGGGCAAGACAAAATAATTAAGTGCCTTTGAACAGGGTAGTAGGTGCCAGGCGCACTGGTTTGCATCAAGAACTGCAACACTGCTGGGGTTTTCACACTCAATAGTTTCCTGTACATATCAAGAATGATCCACCACCGAAAGGACATCCAACCAACTTGACACAACAGTGGGAAGCATTTGGAGTCAACATTGAAGCTGTTCTTTGGGAAAAAAAGGAGGGCTGCAACTCAATTTTAGTAAGTTGTTCTTAATGTTTTGTTCACTCAGTTTATGCTTCAGTAAGGTTGGCCTCTTACATGCTCGCTTGCGGGTTGCGTTGCAAAATAAATGTACACACATATTATTCAATCATTGCACCCACACTGCTTGTGTGCGTCTGCGTGGCCAGGAGCTAAAATAGAACTTGGTTCTATTTGTGACGCTTGACGCGCTGAACGGGGGTCCACACTCCAGTCGGTTGTAGTAATGAACCTTAAAAAGTTGGTTGCCAACCGCCATGTAAAGTCCAAAGAAGAAGAAGCCTGTAGGAGGAGAGATTACTAGAAACAAACTCAGTTGACCGTTTTATCTGTGGATTGTCAAGAGTAGAAGATCTTGTGCATTTCAGGTAAAATAACAACCCAATGTTTATATCCCAGGGCAAATTAGCTAGCAACAGCAAGCTAGCTAGCTATAATGCCATAAATGTTTAATGCTTTTCGACTTGTCCCCAAATTAATATAATTGGTTCAGTTCGTTCTGGTATTTCAACCTGCGTGTCCTGATCACGTCTGGTGTGGGTGAACAAAATGAACACGCTCGTGCGTCCTGGTCAGCATGTTAGCCTTCATAGCAATTGTTATCGAGTGTTACCTCAGAGACAGATGTTGTGGTGGCAGATGCAGAGAAGTACTTGTACGAGATTTGACTTCAGAGTTACAGGGTGGTGATGTCCTGTCCTCCCAGGCCGTTGGCCGGAGGTAGGACTAGCTAGATAGGGTTAAATAGTGGAATAAGGTGGTGGGATATAAAATTAGTGCAGGATTACAAGGTATAATGGAATTATACTCCAGTCTAGTTGGTGGCGGTAATGGAAAATACACTACATGGTGAAAAGTATGTGGACACCTGCTCGTCGACCATCTCATTCCAAAATCATGGGCATTAATATGGAGTTGGTCCCCCTTTGCTGCTATAACAGCCTCCACTCTTCTGGGAAGGCTTTCCACTAGATGTTGGAACATTGCTGCTATAACAGCCTCCACTCTTCTGGGAAGAATTTCCACTAGATGTTGGAACATTGCTGCTATAACAGCCTCCAGTCTTCTGGGAAGGCGTTCCACTAGATGTTGGAACATTGCTGCTATAACATCCTCCACTCTTCTGGGAAGGCTTTCTACTAGATGTTGGAACATTGCTGCTATAACAGCCTCCACTCTTCTGGGAAGGCTTTCCACGTGATGTTGAAACATTGCTGCTATAACAGCCTCCACTCTTCTGGGAAGTCTTTCCACGAGATGTCGGAACATTGCTGCTATAACAGCCTCCACTCTTCTGGGAAGTCTTTCCACGAGATGTCGGAACATTGCTGCTATAACAGCCTCCACTCTTCTGGGAAGGCTTTCCACGAGATGTCGGAACATTGCTGCTATAACAGCCTCCACTCTTCTGGGAAGTCTTTCCACGAGATGTCGGAACATTGCTGCTATAACAGCCTCCACTCTTCTGGGAAGGCTTTCCACGAGATGTCGGAACATTGCTGTGGGGACTTGCTTCCATTCAGCCACAAGAGCATTAGTGAGGTCGGTTGGGCGATTAGGCCTCAGCTGAATCTGGTAATGAATGGTGTTGCTGTTGAACAATTTGAGAAGACTAAATGAACTTGGCATTACCTTAAATTGTCAACTGTCATGGTGAAAATAAAACATTTTCAACAACAGGTTAGGGTCAATAATATCAAAGGCTGCACTGAAATCTATACAGTACAGCTCCCACAGTCATCTTATTATCAGTTTCTTTCAACCAATCATCAGTCATTTGTGTCAGTGCAGTACATGTTGGGTGCCCTTCTCTATAAGCATGCTGAATGTCTTAATTTGTTTACAGAGAAAATAACATTGTATTTGGTCAAACACCATTTTTCCCCAACAGTTTGCTAAGAGCTGGCAGCAAGCTGATTGGTCGGCTGTTAGAACCATGAAAGGCCACTTTACCACTATCGGGTCGTGGAATGACTTTGGCTTCCCTCCAGGCCTGAGGACAAAGACTTTCCTCTTAGGCTCAGATTAAAGATATGACAGTGGCTATAGAGTCAACTATCCTCCTCAGTAGTTTTCCATCTAAGTTGTCAATGTCAGGAGGTTTGTCTTTATTGATCAATAACCATAATTTTGTTCACCTCTCCCACACTGACCGTACAAAATTAGAACTTGTTTTTCTTTCATACTTTTTAAAAGAACAAATACGACCGCTCACGGTTCGTTGTTGGCATTTCAAAGTTTGCCCACTTTGCCAAAATAATTGGCAATTTATTTGACCTTTTATTTAACTAGGCAAGTCAGTTAACAATGACGGCCTAGGAACAGTGGGTTAACTGCCTTGTTCAGGGGCAGAACGACAGATTTGTACCGTGTCAGCTCGGGGATTCGATCTTGCCAGCTTTCGGTTACTAGTCCAATGCTCTAACCACTAGGCTACCCTGCCGCCCCAACATCAAATGGTTTTGTGATGAATAAGCCATCTGATTTGATGAAAGATGGGAGTTGAATTTGTCTTTCTGTCCATAATTTCATTTAAAATACTCAAGTTTTTTTCATCTTTCTTGATATCATTGATCTTGGCTTCATAATACAGTGTCTTCTTTTTGTTGAGTTTAGTCAAATAATTTCTAATTTTGCAGTAAATCAGCCAGTCAGATTTGCAGCCAGACTGATTAGCCACTCCTTTTGCCCCATCTCTTTCAACCATACCGTTTTTTCAATTCCTCATCAATTCATGAAGCCTTAACAGTTCCTAACAGTCAGTTTCCTAACATGTTTATCAATAATTGAAAGAAACAGTTTCATGAATTCATCAAGTGCAGCATCTGGATGCTCCTCATTATTTCACATCAGACCAATAAATATTTATAACATCATCCACATAAATCGCAGCAAAATCTTTTATACATCATTTTAGGCCCAGTTTCGGAAACTTTGTCTTTCCTGCCACTATATTATGATCACTGCATCCAATGGGTACGGAGACAGCTTTAGAAAAATGTTCTACAGAATTAGTAAAGATGTGATCAATACATGTAGATGATCTTGTTCCTGTCGTGTTTGTAAACACCCTGGTAGGTTGATTATTAACCTGCACCACATAACAAGCACTGGTAAGAAGCTTCCTCTTGAGTGGACAGCTTGATGAAAACCAATCAATATTCAGCTCCCCCAAGAAAGTACATCACTGTTTACATCACATACACTATCAATCATTTCACACATATTATTTTAGATACTGACTGTTAGCACTTGGTGGCCTATAGCAACACCGCAAAAGGAAAGGCCTTACATGTGTCAAGTGAACCTGCGACCACAACTCTTCAATAACACTTGATATAAGATCTTCTCTAAGCATTACAGGGATATGGTTCAGAATATGTACATTGCTCAAAAAAATAAAGGGAACACTTAAACAACACAATGTAACTCCAAGTCAATCACACTCCTGTGAAATCAAACTGTCCACTTAGGAAGCAACACCGATTGACAATACATTTCACATGCTGCTGTGCAAATGGAATAGACAACAGGTGGAAATTATAGGCAATTAGCAAGACACCCCCAATAAAGGAGTGGTTATGCAGGTGGTGACCACAGACCACTTCTCAGTTCCTATGCTTCCTGGCTGATGTTTTGGTCACTTTTGAATGCTGGCGGTGCTTTCACTCTAGTAGTAGCATGAGTTTTTAACCCACACAAGTGGCTCAGGTAGTGCAGCTCATCCAGGATGGCGCATCAATGCTAGCTGTGGCAAGAAGGTTTGCTGTGTCTGTCAGCGTAGTGTCCAGAGCATGGAGGCGCTACCAGGAGACAGGCCAGTACATCATGAGATGTGGAGGAGGCCATAGGAGGGCAACAACCCAGCAGCAGGACCGCTACCTCCGACTTTGTGCAAGGAGGAGCAGGAGGAGCACTGCCAGAGCCCTGCAAAATGACCTCCAGCAGGCCACAAATGTACATGTGTCTGCTCAAACGGTCAGAAACAGACTCCATGAGGGTGGTATGAGGGCCCGACGTCCACAGGTGGGGGTTGTGCTTACAGCCCAACACCATGCAGGACGTTTGGCATTTGCCAGAGAACACCAAGATTGGCAAATCCCCCACTGGCTCCCTGTGCTCTTCACAGATGACAGCAGGCTCACACTGAGCACATGTGACAGACGTGACAGTCTGGAGACGCCGTGGAGAACGTTCTGCTGCCTGCAACATCCTCCAGCATGACCGGTTTGGCGGTGGGTCAGTCATGGTGTGGGGTGGCATTTCTTTGGGGGGCCACACAGCCCTCCATGTGCTAGCCAGAGGTAGCCTGACTGCCATTAGGTACCGAGATGAGATCCTCAGACCCCTTGTGAGACCATATGCTGGTGCGGTTGGCCCTGGGTTTCTCCTAATGCAAGACAATGCTAGACCTCATGTGGCTGGAGTGTGTCAGCAGTTCCTGCAAGAGGAAGGCATTGATGCTATGGACTGGCCCGCCCGTTCCCCAGACCTGAATCCAATTGAGCACATCTGGGACATCATGTCTCGCTCCATCCACCAACGCCACAGACTGTCCAGGAGTTGGCGGATGCTTTAGTCCAGGTCTGGGAGGAGATCCCTCAGGAGACCATCCGCCACCTCATCAGGAGCATGCCCAGGCGTTGTAGGGAGGTCATACAGGCACGTGGAGGCCACACACACTACTGAGCCTAATTTTGACTTGTTTTAAGGACATTACATCAAACTTGGATCAGCCTGTAGTGTGGTTTTCCACTTTAATTTTGAGTGTGACTCCAAATCCAGACCTCCATGGGTTGATAAATTTGATTTCCATTGATAATTTTTGCGTGATTTTGTTGTCAGCAACATTCAACTATGTAAAGAAAAAAGTATTTAATAAGAATATTTCATTCATTCAGATCTAGGATGTGTTATTTTAGTGTTCCCTTTATTTTTTGGAGCAGTGTATATATATCAACACCTCCCCCATAAGCATTCCTGTCTCTTCTATTGAAGTTACAGTGCCTTGCAAAAGTATTCGGCCCCCTTGAACTTTGCGACCTTTTGCCACATTTCAGGCTTCAAACATAAAGATATAAAACTGTATTTTTTTGTGAAGAATCAACAACACAATCATGAAGTGGAAAGTCATTTATTGGATATTTCGAATTTTTTTAACAAATCAAAAACTGAAAAATTGGCGCGCAAAATTATTCAGCCCCCTTAAGTTAATACTTTGTAGCGCCACCTTTTGCTGCGATTACAGCTGTAAGTCGCTTGGGGTATGTCTCTATCAGTTTTGCACATCGAGAGACTGAAATTTTTTCCCATTCCTCCTTGCAAAACAGCTCGAGCTCAGTGAGGTTGGATGGAGAGCATTTGTGAACAGCAGTTTTCAGTTCTTTCCACAGATTCTCGATTGGATTCAGGTCTGGACTTTGACTTGGCCATTCTAACACCTGGATATGTTTATTTTTGAACCATTCCATTGTAGATTTTGCTTTATGTTTTGGATCATTGTCTTGTTGGAAGACAAATCTCCGTCCCAGTCTCAGGTCTTTTGCAGACTCCATCAGGTTTTCTTCCAGAATGGTCCTGTATTTGGCTCCATCCATCTTCCCATCAATTTTAACCATCTTCCCTGTCCCTGCTGAAGAAAAGCAGGCCCAAACCATGATGCTGCCACCACCATGTTTGACAGTGGGGATGGTGTGTTCAGGGTGATGAGCTGTGTTGCTTTTACGCCAAACATAATGTTTTGCATTGTTGCCAAAAAGTTCAATTTTGGTTTCATCTGACCAGAGCACCTTCTTCCACATGTTTGGTGTGTCTCCCAGGTGGCTTGTGGCAAACTTTAAACAACACTTTTTATGGATATCTTTAAGAAATGTCTTTCTTCTTGCCACTCTTCCATAAAGGCCAGATTTGTGCAATATACGACTGATTGTTGTCCTATGGACAGAGTCTCCCACCTCAGCTGTAGATCTCTGCAGTTCATCCAGAGTGAACATGGGTCTCTTGGCTGCATCTCTGATCAGTCTTCTCCTTGTATGAGCTGAAAGTTTAGAGGGACGGCCAGGTCTTGGTAGATTTGCAGTGGTCTGATACTCCTTCCATTTCAATATTATCGCTTGCACAGTGCTCCTTGGGATGTTTAAAGCTTGGGAAATCTTTTTGTATCCAAATCCGGCTTTAAACTTCTTCACAACAGTATCTCGGACCTGCCTGGTGTGTTCCTTGTTCTTCATGATGCTCTCTGCGCTTTTGACGGACCTCTGAGACTATCACAGTGCAGGTGCATTTATACGGAGACTTGATTACACATGAGTGGATTGTATTTATCTTCATTAGTCATTTAGGTCAACATTGGATCATTCAGAGATCCTCACTGAACTTCTGGAGAGAGTTTGCTGCACTGAAAGTAAAGGGGCTGAATAATTTTGCACGCCCAATTGTTCAGTTTTTGATTTGTTAAAAAAGTTTTAAATATCCAATAAATGTCGTTCCACTTCATGATTGTGTCCCACTTGATGTTGATTCTTCACAAAAAAATACAGTTTTATATCTTTATGTTTGAAGCCTGAAATGTGGCAAAAGGTCGCAAAGTTCAAGGGGGCCGAATACTTTCGCACGGCACTATATATCCTTGTATTGCTACTGCTGGAGCATTGAATGAAAGCTCCAAGTGAGTTTTAGAAAACACTAATATATTAATGTTATCTGATGTTAGAAAGTTATTGATTTCATTAACCTTATTTCTAAGGCTGCATATATTAACATGGGCTATTTTCAACCCTTTCCTGGGTAGCTTATCAGAGTTAGACTTAATATGGGAAAGAGCAAACAAAGCAAGATAAAAAAAAAACATAGGCTTGGCTCTCTCATCCCTTCCAGTCTTTTGGGATGGATGGGGGGGGGGGGCAATGAGTCTGTCATAGCGGATGTAAGTAATGTCCCCATGTGCTTTGGCAGCTTTCATGGCTGGGATCAGTTCTTTCATCTTCTGGTGCACAGCTTCAGGATAGTCCTCGAGAGGAACGTTGATCTTCCTCAAGTTCTTGGCTGTTTCCAGAACCCCTATCTTGTTCTTGAACCCCAGGAACATGACCACTATCGGCCTGGGCCGGTAATTATGTCAATAATTTGCATGATATCGTTATGGGAAAAGGGTTTATTGGATAAATGTGTCAACTCTTGTCTTGCTGCAAAACATTTTTTTTTCAGGCCTTGTTTACAAAAGGCCCTGGGCTAATTGTACTGAGAGCAATTTATTGATCTGGACACTATTGTCATGTCTTTTACTGGCTTCTTGGGGGGAGTAACTTTACATCGGATTGATCTTAAAATTGGTCAGTAATATTGAACACAATATAATGGGATAATGTATTAGATGATCCAGCTTTACATTACAGTAATCGACATGTATTGTTTTGTAGTGCAGAGAAGTGAGCTATCTAGCTACATGTTTTCATTTCAAAAGCTACATGTTTTGGAAAATAAATATATATTTTTAATTATTATTCCAAACAATGTAATCTTTTTTTAGAACAATACATAGTGTTGTATGAACTGAGACACCAATCATTTCTCAATAAACATTTAAAAATATAAAAACATTTTAGATTTTTTTTTATAGAGTTCTTATGTTGCAGTCCTCACTACAACAAATAAATACGTCAAATTTATTTTTGTTCTTGAAACATTACATTGAAACACTGTAGATTCCCATTCATTCCTATGGAGGCTGTTCCTTATGAGTATCATAACGGCGGACGGGGGACTTCAGAACAGCGCCGTCAGTCATCTAGTGAAAACACGTATATAATTCGTTAAATAGCTGTAGGTAGTTCAACTAGTAATTTAATTAGATTTTGCCGTAGCTTGGTGGTACTTGAACTAAATTCAAACGTTGGTAGTGTTTTAAGTAGTTAATTCGTTTTTTTTTTTTTACCTTGTAGTGGTGTAGCTAACTTTCAGAACTACAACAAACAACAAAACGGGTGAAGTATGCAAACATTTCCTTTCTTGATCGGCAATCAGACCTGCCTGATTCTCACTTTGCATTTAATAGGCTAAAATCACACATTCTGTTTACATCGGACTCCAGAGTGATCTGCAATTTGAAGTCCATGACTCTTCAGATTTAGGTATAATTTTTTCACGAAGTAGATTGGAGAAGAAAAAAAAAGTTGTTCATTACATCCAAAGTAACGTTAGTTATTTCAACTGTGTTTCTTAACTTCTTTCAGTCTGAACTATATTTTCTTCCCCCAACATTGGACACAGCCACACACAAAAAAAAAAGGGTACGAGTCTTTTTTCATAATACCAAATGTTGCATAAATACATTCCTACAAAACTGAAACTGAAATAGTAGCCATGTAATGTTGGCACTTTCAAATCACTTGAGTCAAATAGGGACAAGTACAGTATGTCCACTAGTGATGAATGTTTCTTAGTCGGTGGATGCAACTTTTGTCTGGTTCCTCTGAACGTTTCTTCATCCTTTGTCTTTCTTTCTTTCTTGCAGCTGCCACCTCTGCTTGCTCTGAGGATATATAGGCTAGAGCATGTTCTACTTTGTGTGTATGCAACCTTATTAGATAGTAGTGCTCTGAGGATATATAGGCTAGAGCATGTTCTACTTTGTGTGTATGCAACCTTCTAGATAGTAGGTACTATAGTCTCTCCCCCTTTTTGTGTTTTTTTAGTACCTTGATTTAACTGGTCAGTTAGAACAAAGTATTATTTACAATGTCAGCCTTACCTGGGAAACAGTGGGTTTAACTGCCTTGTTCAGGGGCAGAACGACAGATTTTTACCTTGTCAGCTCGGGGATTCAATCCTGCAACCTTTCAGTTACTGGCCCAACACTCTAGGCTATCTGCCGGCCCTGGGGCAGACAGGTTGCCTCCCACATGAACAATGTTCTAGCACACACTAGTGCAGTTACCTTAGGTCTGGCATTTTCCCTGATACTAGATAATATAAATAAAATACAAATAAGCAAAAACAGACAACACAGAAACATTTATTTCTTAAATAAATGGTTTTATAGCTCACATTCAAAGTTGTCATAAAGATGTCATATTATAATTCGTAAAAAAATATCCATCCATGCAACAACAACAAAGGGAAAAAGATACTTTTGGGGGTAATATATTTATATATATTTATATATTTTTCTTCTACAAGTGATTTTTCAGATCTATGTAAAGACAAATAACATCCACCACAGAGGAGGACACTTCTCCTTCCCAGATCCCTTTGTATAGACTCCTATGGATTCTTCTTCCCCTCTTGTATTACTTTTACATTATTATTATTCCTTTATCTTCTTTGGCTGAGTTCAAAATGGCACCCTAATTCCCCTTCATAGTGCCATACTTTTAACCTAAGGACCCATAGGGCTCAGGTCAAAAGTTGTGCACTACTATATAGCGGGAATAGGGTGCCATTTTGATGGGATACTTTGTCTCTGACACAGCACCAGTTTCGTGGTTTGTATCGCTGCGGTGTAGACTTATTAATTTAACACAAATGCCCACTCTTTAAAAAAGGCTCAAACAAACAAACTATTCCCCGTTTTTTGGAAGATAGTAAGCTGCTTTGAAAATATATTTATTTTGGCATCTTGAAATAGTTTTTTTTCCCCTTCCATCTAAAAACTACTTTGTCCCTCCAAAGCATTTTTTTTTCTTCTGGGTTAATCAACCTGAAAAATGTATTTTTGGACAATAACACATTACAAAGCCCTGCCAAGTAGACTGATAAAGAGGCCACCATTCCCCACAGGTGGAAATTCCATTATCATATTTTTCCATATAAATTAGTTTGAAGAAGAGGTCTTGAATAAATAAGAATGAATTTGGAACTCTGGGGGTAAGAAAACAAAAATTTGTAACAGTTGTGACGAGGAGTGTGACTTTTGCGGGAGACTAAATTTTCTCCATAATGCCAAATAGAAACACACATAGAATTGGTTCTAGAATCAGAATAGAATCAGCATGCATGTAGTAGATAGATAGAACTCTAAACCAATAGAAAACCAGTAATTCTACAGTGTCTGTTTTTCAACATTGAATTGCATGTGTTGAAATTGAGTTTTTTTTACAGTTCTGGCCACATCCAAGTCAAGTTCATGTCCTTGTGTAGCAGTAGATAATATTAGTTATACGTAAAGATACGATATTATAGCATCCTAGTGCTTTGTAGTCAGAGTAGAGTAGCAAAGTGTTCCTGGTAACTTTCCCCATATCCCCAGAAGTCCTGATAAGCAGGAACCAGCCTATTTCATCCTCCGAGTCTGGGATTCTTCTAACTGGGATGTGGAAAACCTGGGAATTTTGAAACCCTGTCAAAGATATTAAACTATGACAAGACGCGCAACCGTGCCAGAGCAGAGAAGAAGAAAAAAAATAATCCACATTAAACAAAATGTATCAAAGTGAATTAAAGCTACAGTGCACCATTATTCAACCAATCTACACAGAGAGAGAGAGACATCCTAACCAACCGTGCCAGAGCAGAGAAGAAGAAAAAAAAGAATCCACATTAAACAAAATGTATCAAAGTGAATTAAAGCTACAGTGCACCATTATTCAACCAATCTACACAGAGAGAGAGACATCCTAACCAACTGGGTGACACTCGACTAACAGACTATGGTGAGTGGGCTTGGGGAACAGAGGGAGGAGGACACAGGAGAAGAAGAGGGTGAGAGTGGTGAAGGAGTGGAGTCTCTCTACTATCATTCTGCTACATGTGCTAAGATGGAGGACAAGGGTTCACTGTGTATCGGTGGTGAGAGAGTAGCAGACCTGGGTTCAAATGCTTTTTCTTTAGCCTGCTTGCCTGGAGGGCCAGGTCATAGGCGGGATTTGCAGTTTTGAGACTATTCTATTGGTTACATTTTGCCAGGCAATAGGGTGCAATTTCAGACATACCCTGGGTTATTTATTTTTTCAATTAAAACCCTGCTAAAAAAGTATTTGAAATGATTTGAAACCTATTTGAAGCCAGGTCTCTAGTCTGCCCCTCGACGTGACTTAACCGCCCCCAAAAGAAAACGAGTACTATAAAAAATAAGAAAAAAAAAAAATCAGGCTTTCAATACACCTTCTACAGCGCAAATTAAAAAAGATCATAAAATGAGAGAAAGGCTTAGTTTGTAAAACAGAGAGGGGCATCAATGTGTCTGGACTAAAGGACATGTGTTATACAGTGTCCCAATGGTATACCTGGACTGGGACGGGCCTAACTACCAGACTCTGGTATAGGGAGGAAAAAAATAAACAATTATAATATTATATCCACCTCATTTTCAAACGCTTTTTAAACACGGAAGCCAAACGACGAAACTATGGATACAACTTCTTCAACATGATCATAATAAAAACAATATTTTAAAAAAATCCCTGCAATACCATGTTCCTGATGGCTGATACAACCTTTTACTGTTCTGCTAATGTGCCTGGACCTTTCAGACTAAACTGCCGAGAACAAACAGCCAAATGTTCCAAATGGTTCCCTAATCAGACAGGCTAGATGAGTTTATTTCCAAATCAATATGCATTAAAAAAAAAAAAAAAAAAAAAACGGCAGGCTTTTGAATTGTTATTCAAAATGACATAGGCTATTCAGTGCAGGTTCACAGCCAAAACTAGTTCTCCCCACTCACTTGAAACTGGCTATTCACTGCAGTATTAAGCCTTACACTGAGCTTATGAATTATTGGCTAATACGCTTCTAATTTAGGGTCCAGGCTACATCTGGAGCCTTATCGGTCTTCATTGTTGTGTGGCGCAATGACGCGCCTGTCCTCTCCGCTGCCGCGGCGATTCCTCTAAAAATCATTCGGAGTCCCGGGTAAAAGCCTGACAACAAAAAGCTTGTTGCGCGCGTATTTCCTTTAGCGTACTGATAGCCTACTGGAGGAGAGATTGCACCCTTGCTTGCTGAATGTAAAACAGCATTAACGGGCGGAGTGTAGTGAAAACGTGGAAGCTGCATACTTTCCTATAGTAGAATCTCAACACAGGGCTTCATCCTGACAAAATAGGTCTACAAAATAGGTCTAACACCATACGAGTGGCCTGTTAATGTACCTGTCTGGACCTTCTCAACTGTGAAGAATAGACTCAGACGGTTACGTAAAAATGACCTAGGCTGTGTTTTCGGCAGGAAGCGTGAGCGGTTATTCAAACGAGCCTACATTACTACAGCCTATGGACAAAACAAATGGTGTACTCCCTAGATAACAATAATAGATTCCTCATTGCTCTGTTGTTGTTGTTGTTGTTGTAGCCCAGGGTAGAATAATGTTATTGTCTAACGATGTAGGACTGATCAATAGTGAAGCTTTACGAGTCGGAGACCACAGAGTAGCGCGCACCACCGCTAACTAGCTAGCCATTTCACATCCGTTACAAGAGCACAGCCTGGAGGAACGAACCTATGCATCTACCGTTTCATCATCATGTCTTTGCACTTTGGCAGGTTAATATCTAGCTAACATATTGCTTCTTCCTTCAACTACAATTCACTAGCCTCTCTCTTCCAGAAGTACCTGTGCGCAACAGGCTATAGGCTACGCAAGCCTCTCCGCAATACGCCATTGTCTCTTCTCATGAAATGCCAGGAAAAGCTATAGGCTACAAAAGCGACAGGACATTTATTTAAATCTGTTTTTATTCTATTTGGGTAAGGAAATAGCCTTGATCTTGCTAATTGCTGAATGTAAAAACAGGCCTAGAGCATATGAAATGACGGTGAGGATCAGTTTTGGCCACGTGATAATTTTGCTGTACTGATGCATTGCACATACTTGCACAGGACAAACAGAGATGAGAACAGGGAAATGGAAACCACGTGAGCAATGAGGTTGCTGAGCAATGCTGTAAAAGATGTGCAGGCTAAACAGCGTTTGTTGTTGAAATGCTACATTTAAATACGAGTTACTACATTGTTTTTTCTCCATTAGGCGGACATGTACATTGAAGTCGTCTACTATATGCGATTCCCACTATGACAAACACACCCTGAAAGCACTGAAATGGTCTTGTGTCACCACTTTATTAATAGCGGCTTGCAGTAGGATACGTCGTCGATCAGTAGATTGACAGGTGTTTTATAGTTATGTAGCCTATAGTTTGTCGTTATAGTTATTGGCTTGGTGGATGGCCCGGGCCTTAACTCTACCACAACAGAACTAGCCTACCAGTAGGCCCAGCTAGCGTTATTATCACAAGAGAACTAGCCTACCGGTAGGTCAAGCTAACGTCATTATCTCAACCGAACTAGCCTACCGGTAGGTAAAGTCAACTTTATTATCACAACAGAACTAGCCTACCGGTAGGTCTAGCTAACGTCATTATCATAACAGAACTAGCCTACCGGTAGGTCTAGCTAACGTCATTATCACAACAGAACTAGCCTACCGGTAGGTCTAGCTAACGTTGTTATCACAACAGAACTAGACTACCGGTAGGTCTAGCCAACGTTATCATCACAACAGAACTAGCCTACCGGTAGGTCTAGCTAACGTTATTATCACAACAGAACTAGAATACCGGTAGGTCAAGCTAACGTCATTATCACAACAGAACTAGCCTAACCGGTAGGTCAAGTTAACGTTATTATCACAACCAAACTAGCCTACCGGTAGGTAAAGTCAATGTTATTATCACAACAGAACTAGCCTACCGGTAGGTCAAGCTAACGTCATTATCACAACCGAACTAGACTACCGGCAGGTCAAGTCAACGTTATTATCACAACAGAACTAACCCACCGGTAGGTCAAGTTAACGTTATTATCACAACCGAACTAGCCTACCGGCAGGTCAAGTCAACGTTATTATCACAACAGAACTAGCCTACCGGTAGGTCAAGTCAACGTTATTATCACAACAGAACTAGCCTACCGGTAGGTCAAGCTAACGTCATTATCACAACCGAACTAGACTACCGGTAGGTCTAGCTAACGTCATTATCACAACCGAACTAGCCTACCGGTAGGTAAAGTCAACGTTATTATCACAACCGAACTAGACTACCGGTAGGTCTAGCTAACGTTATTATCACAACAGAACTAGACTACCGGCAGGTCAAGTCAACGTTATCATCACAACAGAACTAGCCTACCGGTAGGTCTAGCTAACGTCATTATCACAACAGAACTAGACTACCGGCAGGTCAAGTCAACGTTATTATCACAACAGAACTAGCCTACCGGTAGGTCTAGCTAACGTTAGCAAACTCAAATTCAATAATATAACATTACACTTACACTTGTTTACTTGACTTTTATTCCCTTTGACTCAAATAAATTACTCTGGCAAGTTTGCCACTGGCGCACAACGGTAGCAGAAATAAAGTGGAAGTCGAATGAATCACATCTGTTGTTTGGCTGTGCCCATGGCAACGTTCGAAAATGAGTTGGATACCTTTAAATGAAACGGGTTGGTGGCTCTATTTAGAACAGAATAAGCAAGATACTAACCATAGAAAGCAACATAGTAAAACCGTGACCTGTTAATAAATTAGGTAACCATTTGGGGAGACACAGAGCTGTGCTGTATTTCAATTGAAGCCTGAAGGCTGGGGCCTAGTCCCTATCTAATGCACTGGCTTTGACCAGGGATACATAACCCATAGGGCTCTGGTCTTAAAAGTAGTGCACTACATTAGGGAATAGGGTGCCAATTTCAGAGGTACCCTGGGTTTTATTTATTTTTCAACCTCTTTATCAAGAAGGGAAACTAATGTATTAACCCTTGCTTTTCATGACAAACATCAGCCTGTAAGCAAAGTTGCTAATCTATGAAACCCCTGATCGGACTACAGCTGTATGGAGACTAGTGACTACAGCTGTATGGAGACTAGTGACTACAGCTGTATGGAGACTAGTGACTACAGTTGTATGGAGACTAGGGACTACAGTTGTATGGAGACTAGGGACTACAGTTGTATGGAGACTAGGGACTACAGCTGTATGGAGACTAGGGACTACAGCTGTATGGAGACTAGGGACTACAGTTGTATGGAGACTAGGGACTACAGCTGTATTGAGACTAGGGACTACAGCTGTATGGAGACTAGGGACTACAGCTGTATGGAGACTAGGGACTACAGCTGTATTGAGACTAGGGACTACAGCTGTATGGAGACTAGGGACTACAGCTGTATGGAGACTAGGGACTACGGCTGTATGGAGACTAGGGACTACAGCTGTATGGAGACTTCCCTTCCCCAAGACCCCCCCCCCACCCACTGTCCCTTAACACATATTGACGTATACACACTTCAGTCTCTGTACCAGTCCCACAGCACCCATCCACTTTGTAGTGCACTACTTTTGACCAGAGCCCTATGGGTTTCCCTGTGGGCCCAGATCAAAAGTAGTGCACGAGAAAATTGGAATAGGATGCCATATGGGCCCGAAACAGGACCTGGACTTGCCCTGAGCAGTGGCTCCACTACCTTCAAAACCAAATCCATCTTGTGCCTTTTCTTCAATGCAATACTTCAGTTGGCCACTCAGTGGCGACAAAACCAACAAGTCAGACATGGCCCTTTTTATGTTTCCCTCAGTGGAATGGCAGCCATTTCTGTCCAGGAGGATTGATAGGATACACACACGGCTTGGCTGTAGACGCTCCCTTTAAGTTTGTGTCTCTAATTCTAGGAGCACAACAGTCAGAAAGGAGTGACATTTACAGTCTAAGGTCACGGCCTTTCACCTTTACTGTCAGACAGTAGCATAGACATACCCCCGGCCTTCCATCCATTCCATCACTGCTCCATCAGGTCCTTCTTACTACAGATCACTGCTCCATCAGGTCCTCCTTACTACAGATCACTGCTCCATCAGGTCCTCCTTACGACAGATCACTGCTCCATCAGGTCCTCCTTACTATAGATCACTGCTCCATCAGGTCCTCCTTACTACAGATAATTGCTCCATCAGATCCTTCTCATTACAGATCAGTGCTCCATCAGATCCTTCTCATTACAGATCATTGCTCCACCAGGTCCTCATTACAGATCATTGCTCCATCAGGTCCTTATTACAGATTATTGCTCCATCAGGTCCTTCTTATTACAGATCATTGCTTCATCAGATCCGTCATTACAGATAAATGCTCCATCAGGTCCTTATTACAGATCACTGCTCCACCAGGTCCTCATTACAGATAATTTCTCCATCAAGTCATCCTTATTACAGATTACTGCTCCATCAGGTCCTCATTACAGACCACTGCTCCATCTTGTCCTCATTACAGCTCACTGCTCCATCAGATCCTTCTTATTACAGATCATTGCTCCATCATGTCCTTATTACAGATCATTGCTCCATCATGTCCTTATTACAGATCACTGCTCCATCAGGTCCTCATTACAGATCACTGCTCCATCAGGTCCTTGTTACAGATCACTGCTCCATCAGATCCCTCTTATTACAGATCACTGCTCCATCTGATCCCTCTTGTTACAGATCATTGCTCCATCAGGTCCTCATTACAGATCGTTGCTCCACCGGGTCCTTCTTATTACAGAACATTGCTCCATCAGGCCCGCCTTATTACATATCATTGCTCCATCAGATCCTCATTACAGATCACTGCTCCATCAGGTTTCTTATTACAGATAATGTGCTTTTCTTGCTCCAAAACAGAGTCATTGAGGACAGGGTAGTGGGTAGTAGCACTGAGGGAGAGGAGGACATCTGAAGATGTGTCAGTTAGTCTTCTCCTGAACCACCATCATCCGTACATCCCAAATGGCACCCTATTCCCTACATAGTACACTACTTTTGACCAGATCCTTATAGGAGTAAAGGCTTCCCTTTTTTGGATGCACCCTGGGTTTTATAAAAAAAATAAAAATAATAATAATAATTAAAGATGAAAGAAGACGTGTTAACACCCTATGGGCCCTGTTCAAAAGTAGTGTACTACATAGTGAATAGGGGGTACCATCCATTTGAGACACAACCAATTCGTCAGTCCCAGGTTCGGCTACTACAGGTTCTCCTCTCGGAGGCCCTCTAGGATCTTGATGAGGCTCTCCAATCCAAACACGTAGCCCCGATCCGGCCCGTCGTGCACCGTCTGGTCGTCGCGGAAACCTTTGAAGGTGCTGTGGGCAAAGTCTATCATGCGGACGTCCACACTGATGCTCGGGCTGGAGGGGAGTGGTAGTGGTGGAGGGGGGGTGTGGGGGTCTGAGGGCTGGGGTGGAAGGGGCTGGAGAGGATCCTGGTGGAGCTGCTGTGGAGGGGTTGGGACGGGCGTGGGGGGGTAGTCTGGTGGAGGTGGTATTGCCTGGGGCAGCTGGAGAGGGGCTTCTGTCAGTCCTTGGACACCTTGGTGGACTCCGCCTTGGAGCCCCACTCCTAAGCCCGGTCCTTGGACACCTTGGTGGACTCCGCCTTGGAGCCCCACTCCTAAGCCCGGTCCTTGGACACCTTGGTGGACTCCGTCTTGGAGCCCCACTCCTGACCCTGGTCCTTGGACACCTTGGAGCCCCACTCCTAAGCCTGGTCCTTGGACACCTTGGAGCCCCACTCCTAACCCCGGTCCTTGGACACCTTGGTGGACTCCGCCTTGGAGCCCCACTCCTATCCCTGGTCCTTGGACACCTTGGAGCCCCACTCCTGACCCTGGTCCTTGGACACCTTGGAGCCCCACTCCTGACCCTGGTCCTTGGACACCTTGGTGGACTCCGCCTTGGAGCCCCACTCCTGACCCTGGTCCTTGGACACCTTGGAGCCCCACTCCTATCCCTGGTCCTTGGAGCCCCACTCCTGACCCTGGTCCTTGGACACCTTGGCGCCCCACTCCTGACCCTGGTTCTTGGATACCTTGGTGGACTCCACCTTGGAGCCCCACTCCTATCCCTGGTCCTTGGACACCTTGGAGTCCTAGCCCTGGGTTGACTGCCACCCCCTTCTCTGAGGGCAGCTCAGCTGCTGGTTGTGGTGCTGGTGTTTTTTGGTTTTCCAAGGGCTCTGCCGGGGCCTGTGGTGGTGATGCTGCTTTCTGCTGCCAGGTCTCCTGTGGTGCTTTCTGCCAGACGTACGCCAGCTCAGGCTCCTTCCCCTCATAGATGATTAGCAGGGAGGATGAGTAGAAGCGGTAGGTGGTCTGTCTCTCCAGAATGGCCTTCAGGCTGCGTAACTTACACAGCATGGGCTCAAACAGGTCCTTCCTGAGCGACGCCCCGTTGTGCAGGTATTGGTGGAGAGCGTGGCGGAAGCCCTCGATGGACAGGCTGCGGCCGTAGTACTTGTTCCTGCACAGATAGTGGCCCGTGTCCATCTGGTACACCTGGACCATAGAACACAGAGATTAGAGGATACATCTGGACCATAGAACACAGAGATTAGAGGATACACCTGGACCATAGAACACAGAGATTAGAGGATACACCTGGACCATAGAACACAGAGATTAGAGGATACACCTGGACCATAGAACACAGAGATTAGAGGATACACCTGGACCATAGAACACAGAGATTAGAGGATACACCTGGACCATAGAACACAGAGATTAGAGGATACACCTGGACCATAGAACACAGAGATACGAGGATACACCTGGACCATAGAACACAGAGATTAGAGGTTACACCTGGACCATAGAACAGAGATTAGAGGTTACACCTGGACCATAGAACCACAGAGATTAGAGGTTACACCTGGACCATAGAACACAGAGATTAGAGGTTACACCTGGACCATAGAACACAGAGATACGAGGATACACCTGGACCATAGAACACAGAGATTAGAGGTTACACCTGGACCATAGAACACAGAGAACTGAGGTTACACCTGGACCATAGAACACAGAGATACGAGGATACACCTGGACCAAAGAGAGAACAGAGGTTAAACCTGGACCATACAACACGGGGATACGAGGTGATACCTGGACCATACAACACGAGGATACGAGATGATACCTGGACCATACAACACGGGGATACGAGGTGATACCTGGACCATACAACACGAGGATACGAGATGATACCTGGACCATACAACACGAGGATACGAGATGATACCTGGACCATACAACACGAGGTGATACCTGGACCATACAACACGGGGATACGAGATGATACCTGGACCATACAACACGAGGATATGAGATGATACCTGGACCATACAACACGGGGATACGAGATGATACCTGGACCATACAACACGGGGATATGAGATGATACCTGGACCATACAACACGGGGATACGAGATGATACCTGGACCATACAACACGGGGATACGAGATGATACCTGGACCATACAACACGGGGATACGAGGTGATACCTGGACCATACAACACGAGGATACGAGATGATACCTGGACCATACAACACGAGGATACGAGATGATACCTGGACCATACAACACGAGGATACGAGATGATACCTGGACCATACAACACGGGGATATGAGATGATACCTGGACCATACAACACGAGGATACGAGATGATACCTGGACCATACAACACGAGGTGATACCTGGACCATACAACACGAGGTGATACCTGGACCATACAACACGAGGTGATACCTGGACCATACAACACGAGGTGATACCTGGACCATACAACACGAGGTGATACCTGGACCATACAACACGAGGTGATACCTGGACCATACAACACGAGGTGATACCTGGACCATACAACACGAGGTGATACCTGGACCATACAACACGAGATGATACCTGGACCATACAACACGAGGTGATACCTGGACCATACAACACGAGGTGATACCTGGACCATACAACACGAGGTGATACCTGGACCATACAACACGGGGATATGAGATGATACCTGGACCATACAACACAGGGATATGAGATGATACCTGGACCATACAACACGAGGATACGAGATGATACCTGGACCATACAACACGAGGTGATACCTGGACCATACAACACGGGGATATGAGATGATACCTGGACCATACAACACGAGGTGATACCTGGACCATACAACACGGGGATATGAGATGATACCTGGACCATACAACACGAGGTGATACCTGGACCATACAACACGAGGTGATACCTGGACCATACAACACGAGGTGATACCTGGACCATACAACACGAGGTGATACCTGGACCATACAACACAAGGTGATACCTGGACCATACAACACGAGGTGATACCTGGACCATACAACACGAGATGATACCTGGACCATACAACACGAGGTGATACCTGGACCATACAACACGAGGTGATACCTGGACCATACAACACGGGGATATGAGATGATACCTGGACCATACAACACAAGGTGATACCTGGACCATACAACACGGGGATATGAGATGATACCTGGACCATACAACACGGGGATATGAGATGATACCTGGACCATACAACACGAGGTGATACCTGGACCATACAACACGAGGTGATACCTGGACCATACAACACGAGGTGATACCTGGACCATACAACACGAGGTGATACCTGGACCATACAACACGAGGTGATACCTGGACCATACAACACGAGGTGATACCTGGACCATACAACACGAGGTGATACCTGGACCATACAACACGAGGTGATACCTGGACCATACAACACGAGGTGATACCTGGACCATACAACACGAGGTGATACCTGGACCATACAACACGAGGTGATACCTGGACCATACAACACGAGGTGATACCTGGACCATACAACACGAGGTGATACCTGGACCATACAACACGAGGTGATACCTGGACCATACAACACGGGGATATGAGATGATACCTGGACCATACAACACGGGGATATGAGATGATACCTGGACCATACAACACGAGGTGATACCTGGACCATACAACACGGGGATATGAGATGATACCTGGACCATACAACACGAGGTGATACCTGGACCATACAACACGGGGATATGAGATGATACCTGGACCATACAACACGGGGATATGAGATGATACCTGGACCATACAACACGAGGTGATACCTGGACCATACAACACGAGGTGATACCTGGACCATACAACACGGGGATATGAGATGATACCTGGACCATACAACACGGGGATATGAGATGATACCTGGACCATACAACACGGGGATATGAGATGATACCTGGACCATACAACACGGGGATATGAGATGATACCTGGACCATACAACACGAGGTGATACCTGGACCATACAACACGAGGTGATACCTGGACCATACAACACGGGGATATGAGATGATACCTGGACCATACAACACGGGGATATGAGATGATACCTGGACCATACAACACGGGGATATGAGATGATACCTGGACCATACAACACGAGGTGATACCTGGACCATACAACACGGGGATATGAGATGATACCTGGACCATACAACACGGGGATATGAGATGATACCTGGACCATACAACACGGGGATATGAGATGATACCTGGACCATACAACACGAGATGATACCTGGACCATACAACACGAGGTGATACCTGGACCATACAACACGAGGTGATACCTGGACCATACAACACGAGGTGATACCTGGACCATACAACACGAGGTGATACCTGGACCATACAACACGAGGTGATACCTGGACCATACAACACGAGATGATACCTGGACCATACAACACGAGGTGATACCTGGACCATACAACACGAGGTGATACCTGGACCATACAACACGGGGATATGAGATGATACCTGGACCATACAACACGAGGTGATACCTGGACCATACAACACGAGGTGATACCTGGACCATACAACACGAGGTGATACCTGGACCATACAACACGAGGTGATACCTGGACCATACAACACGAGGTGATACCTGGACCATACAACACGAGGTGATACCTGGACCATACAACACGAGGTGATACCTGGACCATACAACACGAGGTGATACCTGGACCATACAACACGAGGTGATACCTGGACCATACAACACGAGGTGATACCTGGACCATACAACACGGGGATATGAGATGATACCTGGACCATACAACACGAGGTGATACCTGGACCATACAACACGGGGATATGAGATGATACCTGGACCATACAACACGAGGTGATACCTGGACCATACAACACGAGGTGATACCTGGACCATACAACACGAGATGATACCTGGACCATACAACACGGGGATATGAGATGATACCTGGACCATACAACACGGGGATATGAGATGATACCTGGACCATACAACACGAGGTGATACCTGGACCATACAACACGGGGATATGAGATGATACCTGGACCATACAACACGGGGATATGAGATGATACCTGGACCATACAACACGGGGATATGAGATGATACCTGGACCATACAACACTAGATGATACCTGGACCATACAACACGAGGTGATACCTGGACCATACAACACGAGGTGATACCTGGACCATACAACACGAGGTGATACCTGGACCATACAACACGGGGATATGAGATGATACCTGGACCATAGAGAGAACTGAGGTTACACCTGGAAAATAGAGAGAACTGAGGATACACCTGGACCATAGAGAGAACTGAGGATACACCTGGACCATAGAGAGAACTGAGATTACACCTGGACCATAGAGAGAACTGAGGTTACACCTGGACCATAGAGAGAACTGAGGTTACACATGGACCATAGAGAGATTAGAGGTTATACCTGGACCATAGAGAGATTAGAGGTTACACCTGGACCATACAACACAGGGATATGAGATGAAAACCTGGACCATAGAGAGAACTGAGGTTACACCTGGACCATAGAGAGAACTGAGGTTACACCTGGACCATAGAGAGTACAGAGGTTACACCTGGAAAATAGAGAGATTAGAGGTTACACCTGGACCATAGAGAGATTAGAGGTTACACCTGGACCATAGAGAGATTAGAGGTTATACCTGGACCATAGAGAGAACAGAGGATACACCTGGACCATAGAGAGAACAGAGGATACACCTGGACCATAGAGAGAACAGAGGATACACCTGGACCATGAAGAGAACCAGAGGTTACACCTGGATCATGAAGAGAACCAGAGGTTACACCTGGACCATAGAGACAGAGGTTACACCTGGACCATAGAGAGAACAGAGGATACACCTGGACCATAGAGAGAACAGAGGTTACACCTGGACCATAGAGAGAACAGAGGTTACACCTGGACCATAGAGAGAACAGAGGTTATACCTGGACCATAGAGAGAACAGAGGATACACCTGGACCATAGAGACAACATAGGTTACACCTGGACCATAGAGAGAACCTGAGGTTACACCTGGACCATGAAGAGAACCAGAGGTTACACCTGGACCATGAAGAGAACCAGAGGTTACACCTGGACAATAGAACCACAGAGGAAAAGAGGCTACACCTGGTACTACACAACACACAGAGGCTCCTTCCCAAATTAAACCCTATTCCCTACATAGTGCTCCGGCCAATAGCAGTAGTGCACAATGTAGGGACTAGGATGCCATTGTGATGCAGGCAGAGAGTGCAGAGGTTAGACCTGTAAACATTAAAACAGAACGTGGTGAGTCATTCCGATTTATGTTAGAGAGAGAACCAAACCCATACGTAATGGAGGAGGCCTTGTGAAGCTGGACGTTGGGATTAATGCTGGGGCTATTGTCCCTGCTCGTGTACCAGTGCTACATTGTAAAACAAGACAACCACGCCGACAACCACTCCACTAGTGTACAGTTACTGTGCCTCCCAATACCTAGAATGTTATTCAAATCTGCAGCTAAAATCCTAATTGAAAGCTTTTGGAGATAAAAGCTGTAATTCATGGTGTACCTCTCAACGTGTGTGTTGGGATCGACGAAACGGAAGGTGAATTTCAGTTCCAACCCGAAACGGACAATAAAGTATCTAGTATTGTCCCAGTTCTCTCTTTTCTTTGTAACTTGATAAGATATTCAGTATCTCTTCTGTCCTGCTCAGCTCACCGCTGTGGGATCTCTGTGTCAGCACAGGTGTGTTAGTCGGATCAATATGAAGAGATACTGAGTGCGGGATCTATGGTGCAGTAGCTACTGTGTAAAGCCATCTACCTACCTCATCCCCATATTGGGTTTTTTTATTTACTTTTCTGCTCTTTTACACACCAGTATCCCTACTTACACATCATCATCTGCTCATTTATCACTCCAGTAGTTAATCTGCTAAATTGTAACTATTGTTGTGTGTCGAACTGCTTTGCTTTATCTTGGTCCAGGTCGCAGTTGTAAATGAGAACTTGTTCTCAACTAGCTTACCTGGTTAAATAAAGGTGAAATAAACTGAAACCCAAACTGAACATACAAATGTAGAAGGAAGCAGTGTATTGGGCATGCATTCTAAGTGGTAGTCTATGCCGATGTGTTTTCTGTTGTCTTGGCTAGATCTCCCGTTGTAAAAAAAAAAACAGAGCTTTAAAAACTTTCAGGTGAAATAAAAGTTTGAAAAACAAACAAAAAAAAAAACTCTGGGCTCACCTGCATCCCACAGACACGCACCCCCAGGGTGGCGGAGGTGCTCTGCTCGCACTTCTGCATCTGCCTGGCTGCCTTCTCCTCCGAGGCATCGTCCCCGTGCTGCCGCGTGCCCATCTTCAGGTCCAGGATGCACGGGTAGCTGAAGAGGTGAACCACGTTCTCCAGGAGCAGAAACTCTGGGAGAGGTGAGAGGTCAAGGAGACAACACTCTATTCCAAGGTTAATTATCTAAACGTTTAAAAAGTCACTCAAGGAATTATCTCTCTCTCTCTCTCTCTTCGGGACTCACACCCTGCCTGTGACTGCAAATCAGTGGCAACCTCGGTCCAGAGGGCAATTGCTCTTCAAGGTCAAGACCTTGGATTATTGAGTGGGAGACCAGGGGTCAGATCCCACCAGTTACACAGGGGAGGTGTCAGATTTAAAAGGAAGTCAAAGTCTCACTTAATTTCATTCAATAGTACTCTTGTAACAGTTTAGTTGGTATAACACAGTATAGTTTAGTTGGTATAACACAGTATAGTTTAGTTGGTATAACATAGTATAGTTTAGTTGGTATAACACAGCATAGTTTAGTTGGTATAACATAGTATTTCATAGTTTAGTTGGTATAACACAGTATAGTTTAGTTGGTATAACACAGTATAGTTTAGTTGGTATAACATAGTATTTCATAGTTTAGTTGGTATAACACAGCATAGTTTAGTTGGTATAACACAGTATAGTTTAGTTGGTATAACACAGTATAGTTTAGCTGGTATAACACAGCATAGTTTAGTTGGTATAACACAGTATAGTTTAGCTGGTATAACACAGCATAGTTTAGTTGGTATAACATAGTATTTCATAGTTTAGTTGGTATAACACAGCATAGTTTAGTTGGTATAACATAGCATTTCATAGTTTAGTTGGTATAACACAGTATAGTTTAGCTGGTATAACACAGCATAGTTTAGCTGGTATAACACAGCCAACAGTCATCCACTACACTATATCACAGCCAACAGTTGTCCACAACACTGTATCACAGCCAACAGTCTTCCACTACACTATATCACAGCCAGCAGTCGTCCACTACACTATATCACATCCAACAGTCTTCCACTACACTATATCACAGCCAACAGTCTTCCACTACACTATATCACAGCCAGCAGTCGTCCACTACACTATATCACAGCCAACAGTCTTCCACTACACTATATCACAGCCAGCAGTTGTCCACTACACTATATCACATCCAACAGTCTTCCACTACACTATATCACAGCCAACAGTCTTCCACTACACTATATCACAGCCAACAGTCGTCCGCTACACTATATCACAGCCAACAGTCGTCCGCTACACTATATCACAGCTAACAGTCATCCACTACATCACAGCCAACAGTCGTCCACTACACTATATCACAGCCAACAGTAGTCCACTACACTATATCACAGCCTTGTGCTACTCTGTGGTAAATTGTTCTGGTCTAGAATTGTTGAGCATTCTTTAAACCCCAGGCATATGTGTCATCATAGTGATCATTCTATAGGTCTAAATTAAACTGCATTGGTGATTGGGCCAGAGGACTACATCTGGATCATTCTATAGGTCTAAATTAAACTTCATTGGTGATTGGGCCAGAGGACTACAGCTGGATCATTCTATAGGTCTAAATTAAACTGCATTGGTGATTGGGCCAGAGGACTACAGCTGGATCATTCTATAGGTCTAAATTAAACTGCATTGGTGATTGGGCCAGAGGACTACAGCTGGATCATTCTATAGGTCTAAATTAAACGGCATTGGTGATTGGGCCAGAGGACTACAGCTGGATCATTCTATAGGTCTAAATTAAACTGCATTGGTGATTGGGCCAGAGGACTACAGCTGGATCATTCTATAGGTCTAAATTAAACTGCATTGGTGATTGGGCCAGAGGACTACAGCTGGATCATTCTATAGGTCTAAATTAAACGGCATTGGTGATTGGGCCAGAGGACTACAGCTGGATCATTCTATAGGTCTAAATTAAACTGCATTGGTGATTGGGCCAGAGGACTACAGCTGGATCATTCTATAGGTCTAAATTAAACTGCATTGGTGATTGGGCCAGAGGACTACAGCTGGATCATTCTATAGGTCTAAATTAAACTTCATTGGTGATTGGGCCAGAGGACTACAGCTGGATCATTCTATAGGTCTAAATTAAACTGCATTGGTGATTGGGCCAGAGGACTACAGCTGGATCATTCTATAGGTCTAAATTAAACTGCATTGGTGATTGGGCCAGAGGACTACAGCTGGATCATTCTATAGGTCTAAATTAAACTTCATTGGTGATTGGGCCAGAGGACTACATCTGGATCGACAAAACAGATGGCCTGGTAAGACATGGACATTGAACTCGACTTTCAACCACTTTTGAGGACTGAAAAAAAAATATAAAAACAATTCAGACAGTCAATCTCTTTAGCTTTTCTTAACTTTTGAACCCAAATGAGACCGTTTAACGTGCAGGAGTCAAGTCTCAGTAAAATATAATTGTAATCTTTTTCCTCTCAGTGTGCAAAAAAAAAAAAACTAAAAGGAGCAAGAAGAATGTGTGAGCACAGTGGAAAGTCCAATCTACCCCCCCCCCCCCCCCCCCCCCCGCCGTCTCTAGTTTCTGCTGCCGCTGTACATGTGAGAGAGAGACGCAGGAGACAGTGTTCTCCTTTAACATGGGGGCTCACGTCAGCTAAGACAGGAAGGACCGACAGTCAGGTACACAGTGAACTTGAACTAAGCGCCTTAAACAATCAAACCGCTCGTTCACTCGCAGGCCATCGTAGATACAGGACAACTTCCAAAAATGGCACCCTATTCCCCTATATAGTGCACTACTTTTGACCAGGGCCCATAGAGCTCTGGTCAAAAGTAGTGCACTATGTAGGGAAATAGGGTGCATTTTGAGACAAACACACAGTAGACTAAAGTTGAGGAATTCCCCAGATTGTTAAGTACAACATGATATTATCTTCTGATAATATTTGGTTCCTGTGGTGAGGTGGTCAGTGAAGAACCTGACACTACTTTGACAGTTGGGAAAGAAGGGTGTAGCTCTCGAGTAGTGCCCTTGCTGTGATTTCTACATTTCGGGAAGCACCTCAAACTCCAGGCTTGTGTCCCAAATGGAGCCCTATTGACTATATAGAGACCGGCGTTCCATTTGGGACAGAGGTTGGTGTGAGCCCAGGTCTTTTCCCACGGCCTACTTTGACAGGTTAGATCACCAGACAACTCCCAGGGTCCGTTAAGGACAGGAGGGTTGTAACACTACTCCTGACCAATGCCTCGTTCAGGTAATGGAGTCAGATAGATCGTGTTTGTTCAACTTGACCAGGTCATTGGTCAACTCCCCTGTCAGCGCTTTCCCTCTGTTTATCCTTCCATGTGTCTGTCCTTTTCTGTCCCCCTCATCCTGTCTGGTTAAGGTAAGTATCCTCATCCTGTCTGGTTAAGGTAAGTATCCTCATCCTGTCTGGTTAAGGTAAGTATCCTGATCTTTTCTCCTCATCCGGTCTGGTTAAGGTAAGTATCCTGATCTTTTCCCCTCATCCTGTCTGGTTAAGGTAAGTATCCTGATATTTTCTCCTCATCCTGTCTGGTTAAGGTAAGTATCCTCATCCTGTCTGGTTAAGGTAAGTATCCTCATCCTGTCTGGTTAAGGTAAGTATCCTGATATTTTCTCCTCATCCTGTCTGGTTAAGGTAAGTATCCTGATCTTTTCTCCTCATCCTGTCTGGTTAAGGTAAGTATCCTGATCCTTTCCCCTCACCCTGTCTGATAAAGGTAAGCGTGAATATAGAACTAAATTAACTAATCAATGAGGGAAATGATCAGTCTCAGTTCCAGGTACCTAATCAAGGAAAGTTGAACTTAACCCAGTTAGCACTTACCCTCTGTTTATCTACCATCTAACCCCGTCTATCTATCTGGTTAGGCAACAACATGGAAACAGGAGACTGATGGATCCTCATTGATTGGTTGAGTCAGTCCCAGACACCTCAACATGAGGACCGTAACGCTCAATAAGGAAAACATTGCCTCATTATCAGGAGCATTGAGCCATTGTGCATCCTGTTCCTGAATAAGTAGAAACATCTTCCTGGTACGTGATTCTGCTGAGCTTCCAAACGTCTGTTTGATTTGTGTTACTATACTAACTAAAGAACCCAGCAGATATAACAAGGCATTGATAGATGGCTAAATAGGTTTTGATGTCGAGTGGCGTAGCGGTCTAAGGCACTGCATCTCAGTGCAAGAGGCGCCACTACAGTCCCTGGTTCGAATCCAGGCTGTATCACAACCGGCCGTGATTGGGAGTCCCGTAGGGCGGCGCACAATTGGCCCAGTATCGTCCGGGTTTGGCCGGGGGGGTAGGCCGTCCATTGTAAAATAAGAATGTGTTCTTAACTGACTTGTCTAGTTAAATAAAAGGGATACTGTAGAGCTTCCTGTCCTTGGACTCTGATCTCATGCGGCTGAGCTGCTGCCTGTGACAGCGGAGGCTCCAGGGGTTGTGGCTGATCTTCTCTGAGCCCAAGCCGCTGTTGTTATCCAGCATCTGGAAGGGAATATCACTGTAGATCTGGAGCTCTAGACGAGGACTCTTCAGCTCCTGGAGACTGGAGGGAGAGGACACAGGGACAACAGGGTTAACACAGGAGAGACCGCTGGTTAAACTAAAGCATGTCAGTGTGGATCTGGAGCTCTAGACGAGGACTCTTCAGCTCCTGGAGACTGGAGGGAGAGGACACAGGGACAACAGGGTTAACACAGGAGAGACCGCTGGTTAACTAAAGCATGTCAGTGTGGATCTGGAGCCGCAGGTCAACTAACAGGTCAACTACAGCACCACAACATGTCAAGTGTGGATCAGGAGCTCCAGGGGCCTCATGTAGAAACTATACGCATCTACAAAAATAGACCCCCAAAAGATGGGTGTGCCAGTTTTCACTCAAAAGTTGTCATATCTAAAAACTGAATAGATGTGAGAATGTGCTTGACTTCCTGGTAACTTTTAAACCATGTGTCCGCTCGGGTTCTAGTGGTTGAAGCATTCCATTGCAAACAGGCAGATTAGATTAGTATTTTGTTGCAGACGGGGGGATATATGATGGCATGCCTATTCATAACAACAACAGGTAAATATAAAAACAAGATTGTTATTATTGTTAGAAATATGAATCTATTTCCTTTTTAATTTCCATGATCATTTCAGAATAAATTGCTCACTTTTTCTGACTCGTGGATCATACTGGTGAAGTAGGCTACAGGCAGACCTACAACATCCACATTTCATTGGACCCATTTTAAAGTAGTAAATTGATCCCCTATAGATCCCGTAAAATCAACGTGTAAATGTCGGACCCGTGTTTCATGAGCTGAAATAATAGATCCCAGACACTCAAAAAAAAAAAGCTAATTTCTCTCAAATGTTCAGTACGAATGTGTTTACATCTCTGTTAGCGACCATTTTATCCTTTGCCAAGATAATCCATCCACCTGACAGGTGTGGCATATCAAGAAGCTGATTAAAACAGCATGATCATTACACAGGTGCACCTTGTGCTGGGGACTATAAAAGGGCACTGAAATGCCACAGATGTCTCAAGTTTTGAGGGAGCGGGAAATTGGCATGCTGACTGCAGGAATGTCCACCTTAGCTGTTGCCATATAATTTAATGTTAATTTCTCTCAGCAGGCCTGTCCTACGCGGCGTCTCAGCAGGCCTGTCCTACGCGGCTTCTCAGCAGGCCTGTCCTACGCGGCGTCTCAGCAGGCCTGTCCTACGCGGCGTCTCAGCACGCCTGTCCTACGCGGCGTCTCAGCACGCCTGTCCTACGCGGCGTCTCAGCAGGCCTGTCCTACGCGGCGTCTCAGCAGGCCTGTCCTACGCGGCGTCTCAGCAGGCCTGTCCTACGCGGCGTCTCAGCAGGCCTGTCCTACGCGGCGTCTCAGCAGGCCTGTCCTACGCGACGTCTCAGCAGGCCTGTCCTACGCGACGTCTCAGCAGGCCTGTCCTACGCGGCGTCTCAGCAGGCCTGTCCTACGCGGCGTCTCAGCAGGCCTGTCCTACGCGACGTCTCAGCAGGCCTGTCCTACGCGGCGTCTCAGCAGGCCTGTCCTACGCGGCGTCTCAGCAGGCCTGTCCTACATGACGTCTCAGCAGGCCTACAGTAGGTCTGTCGTACATGTCTCTCCCTTCTGTGTGTAGCTCCTGAACAACACACGGGAACACAGGTTAACAACTAACGCAGGCCACCGAAACACAAACCCAGGGGCATCACAACATATTCAACTTAGTTATAGCCAACCTACATTATTTTAGTCTATCATATGAACAAATCAAGCAACTGGGTCCTACTCACTTCTCAGTGCTGTCGCTCTCGTGTGGTAGCCTCTCCTCCTTGATCTCAGGAGGTAGACACACACCATTCCCTATCCCCACTGCTCTACTCACTTCTCAGTGCTGTCGCTCTCGTGTGGTAGCCTCTCCTCCTTGATCTCAGGAGGTAGACACACACCATTCCCTATCCCTACTGCTCTACTCACTTCTCAGTGCTGTCGCTCTCGTGTGGTAGCCTCTCCTCCTTGATCTCAGGAGGTAGACACACACCATTCCCTATCCCTACTGCTCTACTCACTTCTCAGTGCTGTCGCTCTCGTGTGGTAGCCTCTCCTCCTTGATCTCAGGAGGTAGACACACACCATTCCCTATCCCCAGTGCTCTACTCACTTCTCAGTGCTGTCGCTCTCGTGTGGTAGCCTCTCCTCTTTGATCTCGGAGGTGGAGCGGAGGAGGCTGCGCCGGGAGTGTTTCCTCCGGGGTTGGTCCCTCTCCGGTAGGTCCTCGTGGTCCAGGATCTCGCTCTCCACGTACGGGTACGCTACCAAGTTGATGTATCCGTCAATATCCCCCTCAAAACATACCAACACCATGCCTAGAGGAGAGGGCAGAAGATGCACTTGGGTGGGTGATTTACACAATTACATTTGAAATATTTCTGGATACATTACAATGTTTAATTTATTTTTTTTTTCATTGGATTATAGAGTATGGAAAATCTTATGAAAATGTAAAATGTGTACGGAATAAAAATAAGCCTGCGTTAAATATTTTGATGATAATAAGGGTCTTCCATGGGAAAGACTGATGAGACATAATGTGCTGTCAGAAACCTGAAACTACAGGAAAATACCACCAGAGTGTAAGATGAGCAGGGAAAGGGAAACGATATGGGTTCAGGTTTATAGGAGATAGAGGTGAATGTCATCTCATCTGGCCAGGCAGTCTGTCACAACGTCAGGGTTAGGGAGAGGTTGAGAGGGAACAGGAGAGAGAGAGAGAGAGAGACAGAAATAGGACTCATCCATCTCCTCTTTGATTCATTCTAGAGTGGTAGAGAATGTGTAGGTGAAAGATTACAGTAGAGAGAGACCGGCAGGGTGGGGCCAGAGTGGGTAAATGATGCTAGCCACTCAGAGAGAGAAGGAGGCGGGCGAGGTAGGGAAAGGTAGAGTAGGGGCATTTCCTGAAACTTTCTGAAGAGACAATGGGAATGCCCTGTGTGTGCGGTACGAGCGTCAACCATTTTGTGTAGCCGTTAGCAATGATGCTAACGAAAACAGTCTTCTGGTTGATGGAAAGACTTTCCCAAAAACCTTCTCTATTAAAAGGTAACTACAATGTAGCCTTGTCAGTTTTACAAACTCTCCCACGTGGGCTACAAAAAAACACAGCTAGGGCAGGGAAGGATGGGGTGGTGTAGGGAAGGGTGGGGGACGACAGGGCGGGGGACAGCAGAGCGGGGGACGACAGGGCACGGCATGGCGGGGGACGACAGAGCGGGGGACGGCAGGGCGGCGGGGGACGGCAGGGCGGGGGAAGTATCAGGTTGGATGGGGAAGGGCAGCAGTGGGTAAATGCTCTTAGCCTCTCTCCTCTCCTGCTGACTCTTGATAGATAGATGATGGATAATGGATAGATAGATGATGAATGATGGATAGAGATGGACGGATGGATGGATGGATGGATGGTTAGACAGCAGCTAAGGTTTTAGACTCTCAGATCCGGCCTAGATGATGTCACCAGCCGACCAGGGTTCAACACCGCTTAGCCAATGGAGACAAGGCTGATGTCAGGGGAAGACCATCTGTGCTTACGTGTGTAAGTGAGAGACAGCCAGAGAGCGTAAGAGGAGAAAACGTGATTATGTGAGCACAGCAGTGTAACTGTACTCCTGAAACAGACAGCTAATTCTGTCAGGGATCAGTTTAATGACCATTAAATATTCAGCCTGTGTGTGTGTTCAGAGCTCTTACACACAGACTGGTTCAATCCCAGGTGAGCCCCTGGCATGAGCACATATTCAAAAAGCTTCACCTTTTACAACATAACAAAGAAGAAGACATGGACAGATGGGACCTGATCCCAGATCAGCACTACAACATAACAAACAAGAAGACATGGACCGATGGGACCTGATCCCAGATCAGCACTACAACATAACAAACAAGAAGACATGGACCGATGGGACCTGATCCCAGATCAGCACTACAACATAACAAACAAGAAGACATGGACCGATGGGACCTGATCCCAGATCAGCACTACAACATGACAAACAAGAAGACATGGACCGATGGGACCTGATCCCAGATCAGCACTCCTATTTTGAGACTTTTTATTTTGAGACTTCTCTTTCATGCAACAACAGCTAACTGAGCTCAGCAGCACGGAACAGGGCCATGTCGATCCAACTCAGGGCTTCCCATAGGGCCATGTCGATCCAACTCAGGGCTTCCCATAGGGCCATGTCGATCCAACTCAGGGGTTCCCATAGGGCCATGTCGATCCAACTCGGGGCTTCCCATAGGGCCATGTCGATCCAACTCGGGGCTTCCCATAGGGCCATGTCGATCCAACTCAGAGGTACCCATACTTTTTTTTTGGCCCACAACCCCATTTTAATATCTGAAAATTCTCGCGACCCCAACCATGGGAAATAAATAATGTAAAGTATTCAGATCCCTTCACTTTTTCCTCATGTTACGTTACAGCCTTATTCCACAATATATACATTTTTCTCCCTCATCAATCTACACACAATACCCCATGACAAAGCAAGTGTTTGAAAATTCATGAAATATAAACAGAAATATTCAGACGTATTCAGACCCTTTGCTGTGAGACTCGAAATTGAGCTCAGGTACATCCTGTTTCCATTGGTCATCCTTGAGATGTTTCAACAACTTGATTGGAGTCCACCTGTGGTAAATTCAATTGATTGGACATGATTTGGAAAGGCACAAATAATTATATTTAATGTCCCACAGTTGATAGCAAAAGCCAAGCCATGAGTTCGAAGGAATTGTCCGTAGAGCTCCGAGACAGGATTGTGTCAAGGCACAGATCTGGGGAAGGGTACCAAAGAAATGTCTGCAGCATTGAAGGTCCCAAAGAACACAGTGGCCTCCATCATTCTTAAATGGAAGAAGTGTGGAACCACCAAGACTCTTCCTAGATCTGGCCGCCTGGCCAAACTGAGCAATCGGGGGAGAAGGGACTTGGTCAGGGAGGTGACCAAGAACCCGATGGTCACTCTGACAGAGCACCAGAGTTCCTCTGTGGAGATGGGAGAACTTCCCAGATTGACAACCATCTCTGCAGCATTCAATCAAATCAGGCCTTTAGAGTGGCCAAATAGAAGCCACTCCTCAGTAAAAGGCACATGACAGCCCACTTGGAGTTTGCCACAAGGCACCTAGACTCTCAGACCATGAACAATAAGATTCTATGGTCTGATGAAACCAAGATTGAATTCTTTGGCCTGAATGCCAAGCGTCACATCTGGAGGAAACCTGGCACCATCTCTACGGTGAAGCACGGTGGTGGCAGCATCATGCTGTGGGGATGTTTTCAGTGGCAGGGACTGGGACTGGGAGATTAGTCAGGATCGAGGAAAGATTAACGAAGCAAAGTACAGAGATCCTTGATGAAAACCTGCTCCAGAACGCTCAGGACCTCAGACTGGGGCCAAGGTTCACCTTCCAACAGGACTACGACCCTAATCACGCAGCCAAGACAACACAGGAGTGGCTTCGGGACAAGTTTCTGAATGTCCTTGTTGCACAATCAGAGCCCTGACTTGAACCCGATCAAACATCTCCGGAGAGACCTGAAAATAGCTGTGCAGCAACGCTCCCCATCCAACCTGACAGAGCTTGAGAGGATCTGCAGAGAAGAATGGGAGAAACTTCCCAAATTCAGGTGTGCCAAGCGTGTAGCATCATACCCAAGAAGACTCGAGGCTGTAATCACTGCAAAAGGTGATTCAACAAAGTACAGAGTAAAGGGTCTGAATACTTGGGTGATATTTCAGTTGATTTAAAAAAATAAAAAATTGCAAACATTTCTAAAAACCTGGTTTTGCTTTGTCGTTATGGGGTATCGTGTGTAGATTGAGGCTGGAACGTTTCCAAATGCACTGTAGTTAACGGCCAATGTTTACCTTGTTTTATTTGGGGCTTTGGAAGTCAATTGTAAAACATTCTAACAGTATTTCTGATTGTCTTCTCAACTCACCATCACATACTGTTCATGTGGGGCTGTGACAGTCAATTGAAAATGAGTCTGACACATCTTATCTCACCTCCACTAATGAGATTGGGTGTGTTTGACGCATGTCAGGGGGCGTGGTTGATAGCGCACACCTCATCTCTACTGTCAAATCCAACCTGGATGGATATTTGGTTTTAATGCAGACGAGAGCACTGAATCCAGCTTCACACAGATATGAGCTGGAGAAGGGTACTAATGGGTTTTATGGTGCTTTCAAGACAACTAGGAAAGTCGGGAAAAAACTAGGTCAAATCATGATGTCATGAATCTTCAAGTCGGAACTCCAGAGTTCCTGAGTTGGATGACCATTCAAAATGATTTCCCCCAGTCGGAGGTAGCCCCCCCCCCCCCAAGTTCCTAGTTGTCTTGAACAGAGTTATCCGAGTTCCAAGTTGTTTTGAAAGCGGCATTAATGCTCAGAGTCAGAAACCAAAGCTCCTCCGTCGTGACCTGTGAATGCAGTTCCTTCAGCTGTTCGATTTCACTTACTGGCATATCAACTGAGCCAGGATCACAGTCAAACGGATTGGGAAGTAGGTCCCAAAGTGCTCATCCAAGCATTGGATGTGAGCAGTCGTCACTCAAGTGGGGACACTTACCGTTGCCGTTTTGTGTTAGAAACATGCACAGCCTGAGGGAAGGGGGCGTGGTTCTCTTTTGAAAGACTCTCCAATAAGAATTCTTTCCACTGGATCCACTGATTCACTTTTTTTCCACCATATCGATTGCGTTCGGTAATATCAAAGTCTCTGCAATAGAGACACCCTAACGACGCTGGGACAATTGCGCTACCGCCCTATGGGACTCCCAAACCCTGGCCGGTTGTGATACAGCCTGAAATCGAACCAGGGTCTGTAGTGACGCCTCTAGCACTGAGATGCAGTGCTTTAGACCACTGCATTTAGCCTACGGTCCTATCCAGAGCCACTTACAGGAACAATTTGGGTTAAGTGCCTTGCTCAAGGGCACATACAGATTTTTCACTTATTCGGCTCGGGGATTCGAACCAAAAACCCATCGCTCTTAACTGCTAGGCTACCTACCAAACTCAATAGGACCACGTTGACAGTGTTTTCCATTAGCACCGGCAGTTACGTCATCAGCCGGTTACTCATTTTCAGCCAGCTACTTTTCCACTTCATATTAACTAGGTTACTTTTAATTTAAAAGTTGAAAATTCGCTAGTCCGATTACCCGGGGGAAGTTGAAAAACAAAATAGACGAGATGAATATAGTTAAATAAAAATATATTTTAAAAAAATATACAAAAACTATATCAAACAATTAGGCCAGTCCCATCAGAACTGGATCAATGGCCTCCAGACGTAATGTTTTACACACTGTCCTCCCCATCTCAGAGTATAATTGTTGTAGACCTGCATTGACAGGAACAAGCCGTTTTTTAAAATCATGCAGGGTTTTTTTTTTTTAAGGTAATTTTAGAAATTCATTGCTAGTTAGTGAGTTATTTGTCCAGTTGTAGCTCATTTTTGGTCAGCAATGAAAATCCTGGGAAAGTGATGTGTGCATCACCTGTGTGTGCCTGTGGCCCATAGCCAGAGGAGAGAGACATTACACAGCAGGTAAAATAATGAAAAACACAACAGACTAACAAGATAGCCAATTCCAAACATATTGTGTCGTTTGGCTGGTTCTCGCTAGTTAACTATTAGTGTGAATTATGGTCAATGTCATGTGCCATGTCCTAAAGTAACTCCTATAAGGTCAAGGTCTCCCCTGAACATGGAATATTTTTGACCTTACAAATAGATAAATATCTTAGTTTGCTACCTCGCCCATCTTAGCCATTTGATCCTTGGTTCATTGAATGAGGGAATCATTTTATAGAAGACAAAAACTATTTGGTTGTAATTGCTTTGTTGCAGGGTGGCCAACCATCCTCCTGGAGAGATGCTGGGTGTGCAGGACGGCCAACCATCCTCCTGGAGAGATGCTGGGTGTGCAGGACGGCCAACCATCCTCCTGGAGAGATGCTGGGTGTGCAGGACGGCCAACCATCTTCCTGGAGAGATGCTGGGTGTGCAGGACGGCCAACCATCCTCCTGGAGAGATACTGGGTGTGCAGGACGACCAACCATCCTCCTGGAGAGATGCTGGTTGTGCAGGACGGCCAACCATCCTCCTGGAGAGATACTGGGTGTGCAGGACGGCCAACCATCCTCCTGGAGAGATACTGGGTGTGCAGGACGGCCAACCATCCTCCTGCAGAGATGCTGGTTGTGCAGGACGGCCAACCATCCTCCTGGAGAGATACTGGGTGTGCAGGACGGCCAACCATCCTCCTGGAGAGATACTGGGTGTGCAGGACGGCCAACCATCCTCCTGCAGAGATGCTGGTTGTGCAGGACGGCCAACCATCCTCCTGGAGAGATACTGGGTGTGCAGGACGGCCAACCATCCTCCTGGAGAGATACTGGGTGTGCAGGACGGCCAACCATCCTCCTGCAGAGATGCTGGTTGTGCAGGACGGCCAACCATCCTCCTGGAGAGATACTGGGTGTGCAGGACGGCCAACCATCCTCCTGGAGAGATACTGGGTGTGCAGGACGGCCAACCATCCTCCTGCAGAGATGCTGGTTGTGCAGGACGGCCAACCATCCTCCTGGAGAGATACTGGGTGTGCAGGACGGCCAACCATCCTCCTGGAGAGATACTGGGTGTGCAGGACGGCCAACCATCCTCCTGGAGAGATACTGGGTGTGCAGGACGGCCAACCATCCTCCTGGAGAGATACTGGGTGTGCAGGACGGCCAACCATCCTCCTGGAGAGATACTGGGTGTGCAGGACGGCCAACCATCCTCCTGGAGAGATACTGGGTGTGCAGGACGGCCAACCATCCTCCTGGAGAGATACTGGGTGTGCAGGACGGCCAACCATCCTCCTGGAGAGATACTGGGTGTGCAGGACGGCCAACCATCCTCCTGGAGAGATACTGGGTGTGCAGGACGGCCAACCATCCTCCTGGAGAGATACTGGGTGTGCAGGACGGACAACCATCCTCCTGGAGAGATACTGGGTGTGCAGGACGGCCAACCATCCTCCTGGAGAGATACTGGGTGTGCAGGACGGCCAACCATCCTCCTGGAGAGATACTGGGTGTGCAGGACGACCAACCATCCTCCTGGAGAGATGCTGGTTGTGCAGGACGGCCAACCATCCTCCTGGAGAGATACTGGGTGTGCAGGACGGCCAACCATCCTCCTGGAGAGATACTGGGTGTGCAGGACGGCCAACCATCCTCCTGGAGAGATGCTGGTTGTGCAGGACGGCCAACCATCCTCCTGGAGAGATGCTGGTTGTGCAGGATGGCCAACCACGTAAGATAAAATACCGAACGGTTCCGGATTCGACCATATTAATGACCAAAGGCTCGTATTTCTGTGTATTATTATGTGATTTGATAGAGCAGTCTGACTGAGCAGCAGCAGGCCCGTAATCATTCATTCAAACAGCACTTTAGTTAGCTGGGTGTGCGCTAATACTGTTTCAAACGTCACTCGCTTTTAGATTTGGGGTAGTTATTCCTCTTGCGCTGCAAGGGCTGCAGCTTTTGTGGAGCGATGGGTAACGATGCTTTGAGTGTGGCTGTTGTCGTTGTATTGCTGGTTCGAGCCCAGGTAGGGGCAGGGAGGGGGACGGAAGCTATACTGTTACACTGGCAATACTATAGTGCCTATAAGAACATCCAATAGTCAAAGGTTAATGAAATACAAATGGTATAGAGAGAAATAGTCCTATAAATACTATATTACCTACAACCTAAAACCTCTTACATTTGGAATATTGAAGTCTCATGTTAAAAGGAACCACCAACTTTCATTATGTTCTCATGTTCTGAGCAAGGAACTGAAACGTTAGCTTTTTTACATGGCACACATTTTACATGGCACACATTACTTTCTTCTCCAACACTTTGTTTTTGCATTATTTAAACCAAATTGAACATGTTTCATTATTTATTTGAGGCTAAATTGATTTTATTGATGTATTATATTAACTTAAAATAAGTGCTCATTCAGTATTGTTGTAATTGTCATTATTAAAAATAAAAAATGTAAAGATTTTTTTATTTTTATTATTATTTTGAATTTATTTTTAAAATCGGCCGAATAATCGGTATCGGCTTTTTTGGTCCTCCAATAATCGGTATCGGCTTTTTTGGTCCTCCAATAGTCGGTATCGGCTTTGAAAAATCATAATCGGTCGACCTCTAGTATATATATATATATATATACACCTGGCAGCACTCAGTAAATTGAGGTTCTACTCTGTTGGATTTCAATGTATCTCAGTATAGTAAGCAAGACAATAAAAAACTCTCTCAATGGAAATATTTTTACAAGGGGGGAAAAAAAAATAGTTGGACCTTTTCAACGTCTATCTACCTAGAGCAACAATAAAGTCTGTGAATAAAGCCTCCTACGAGGACATCATGTAATACCGTACCCTTTCTCCTCCTGACGGATACCAGGTATGTTAGAGTGTGACCTCAAGTCCTCTGTCAGGAAATAGAACAGTACATTCTCCTAAAATTAACCGCTGAGAGACACGGTACAGATCTCTCACTGCCTCCTCCTACAGGAACCACAGACCAGAGCCAGACCAGACCACAGCCAGACCAGAGCCAACACCACAGACCACAGCCAGACCAGAGCCAACACCACAGACCACAGCCAGACGAGAGCCAACACCACAGACAGACCAGAACCAGCACCACAGACCACAGCCAGACCAGAACCAGCACCAGCACCACAGCCAGACCAGACCACAGCCAGACCACAGCCAGATGAGAGCCAACACCACAGACCACAGCAAGAGCCAACACCACAGCCAGAGCCAACACCACAGACCACAGCCAGACGAGAGCCAACACCACAGACCACAGCCAGACCACAGCCAACACCACAGCCAGACCACAGCCAGAGCCAACACCACAGACCACAGTCAGAGCCAACACCACAGACCACAGCCAGAGCCAACAAAACAGACCACAGCCAGAGCCAACACCACAGACCACAGCCAGAGCCAACACCACAGCCAGAGGCAGAACCACCGACCACAATCAGACGAGAGCCAACACCACAGCTATTTCCACTGCAGTGCTTTTAATAGCTGTCTAACTCAAAATGATTGATTAGACCAAATGATGCCATCCCAAACACAGATGGCTGGCTGGGGAGGCAGGCGTGCTGCTCTACGTGCGTTATAACACTGTGGATTTACTCAGGATTTAGAAACACGGACCCACCGTAAATGAAGAAAAATGTCCTCATCAGTTAGTCACACCTTGCACGTAGAGTATATTACGTTCAGCAATATACTGAAAGATTAGCCAAATCAAAGATATTTTCAATATAAAAAATAAAAAAAGAAATGTAAGAAAAGTGTTATTGAAATCAAAATACTACTCATTATTAAGAACAAAACGGTAAAGCTTTTAATGACACAAATGTCTGCTTTGTAGCACCTACAGATTAAATATCATGGAGTCTTAAAGGGGAAGCCTGGGTAAATGGTAGCACCTACAGATTAAACATCATGGAGTCTTAAAAGGGAAGCCTGGGTAAATGGTAGCACCTACAGATTAAACATCATGGAGTCTTAAAAGGGAAGCCTGGGTAAATGGTAGCACCTACAGATTAAACATCATGGAGTCTTAAAAGGGAAGCCTGGGTAAATGGTAGCACCTACAGATTAAACATCATGGAGTCTTAAAAGGGAAGCCTGGGTAAATGGTAGCACCTACAGATTAAACATCATGGAGTCTTAAAAGGGAAGCCTGGGTAAATGGTAGCACCTACAGATTAAACATCATGGAGTCTTAAAGGGGAAGCCTGGGTAAATGGTAGCACCTACAGATTAAACATAATGGAGTCTTAAAGGGGAAGCCTGGGTAAATGGTAGCACCTACAGATTAAACATCATGGAGTCTTAAAAGGGAAGCCTGGGTAAATGGTAGCACCTACAGATTAAACATCATGGAGTCTTAAAGGGAAGCCTGGGTAAATGGTAGCACCTACAGATTACACATCATGGAGTCTTAAAAGGGAAGCCTGGGTAAATGGTAGCACCTACAGATTAAACATCATGGAGTCTTAAAGGGGAAGCCTGGGTAAATGGTAGCACCTACAGATTAAACATCATGGAGTCTTAAAGGGAAGCCTGGGTAAATGGTAGCACCTACAGATTAAACATCATGGAGTCTTAAAGGGAAGCCTGGGTAAATGTATTATGCAAACTTTGATCAATTATGCTTCAACAAACAACATGTAGAATATATACATGTCAACAATCCCTGCTCCAAGTCTATGGATTCATTTTGTGAATATCCCAAAGAATCATGGTCCTGTTTTGTTCTAGTTAGCTCTGTCCTCATTGTCTTCTGTCTGCAACGTTTAGGAGTGGAGGGACCCTAGGAGGGGTAGGAGTGGAGAGACCCTAGGAGGGGTAGGAGTGGAGAGACCCTAGGAGGGGTAGGAAAGGAGGGACCCTAGGAGGGATAGGAGTGGAGGGGTAGGAGTGGAGGGACCCTAGGAGGGGTAGGAGTGTCGGGGTAGGAGTGGAGGGGTAGGAGTAGAGGGACCCTAGGAGGGGTAGGAGTGGAGGGACCCTAGGAGGGGTAGGAGAGGAGGGGTAGGAGTGGAGGGACCCTAGGAGGGGTAGGAGTGGAGGGACCCTAGGAGGGGTAGGAGAGGAGGGACCCTAGGAGGGGTAGGAGTGGAGGGACCCTAGGAGGGGTAGGAGAGGTGGGGTAGGAGTGGAAGGACCCTAGGAGGGGTAGGAGTGGAGGGACCCTAGGAGGGGCAGGAGTGGAGGGACCCTAGGAGGGGTAGGAGTGGAGAGACCATAGGAGTGGAGGGACCCTAGGAGGGGTAGGAGTGGAGAGACCCTAGGAGGGGTAGGAGTGGAGAGACCCTAGGAGGGGTAGGCAAGGAGGGACCCTAGGAGGGATAGGAGTGGAGGGGTAGGAGTGTCGGGGTAGGAGTGGAGGGGTAGGAGTGTCGGGGTAGGAGTGGAGGGGTAGGAATGGAGGGACCCTAGGAGGGGTAGGAGTGGAGGGACCCTAGGAGGGGTAGGAGGAGGGGTAGGAGTGGAGGGACCCTAGGAGGGGTAGGAGTGGAGGGGTAGGAATGGAGGGACCCTAGGAGGGGTAGGAGTGGAGGGATCCTAGGAGGGGTAGGAGAGGAGGTACCCTAGGAGGGGTAGGAGTGGAGGGGTAGGAGTGGAGGGACCCTAGGAGGGGTAGGAGAGGAGGGACCCTAGGAGGGGTAGGAGTGGAGGGGTAGGAATGGAGGGACCCTAGGAGGGGTAGGAGTGGAGGGACCCTAGGAGGGGTAGGAGAGGAGGGACCCTAGGAGGGGTAGGAGAGGAGGGACCCTAGGAGGGGTAGGAGTGACGCCATCTGACTGTAATAGCTTTGCCAGTGTGATTTTGGCCGTTTTGCGTGGCACAACACTCCCTGAACTGTTGCACAGTGGCACCTCGGTCAGCGTGTGATGAACCACAGTGCTTTTCATGGCACGAGGCAGGAGTGCTCCGGTTCTCTCTCTCTCAACTCACTTTCATCATCCGAACAGAGGGACATTCATTTGACATTGGAACATTCCTCCCACCTCTGTACTGGGTCAGAATGAATGAATGGATGGACGGATGAATGAATGAACAGATGAATGAATGGATGAACAGATGAATGAATGAATGAATTGATGAGCAGATGGACGGATGGATGAACAGATGGACTGATGAACAGATGAATGAACAGATGGACTGATGAACAGATGAATGAACAGATGGACTGATGAACAGATGAATAAATGGATGAACAGATGAATGAATGAATGGATGGATGAACAGATGGACGAACGGATGAACAGATGGACTGATGAACCGATGAATGAACAGATGGACTGATGAACAGATGAATAAATGGATGAACAGATGAATGAATGAATGGATGGATGAACAGATGGACGAACGGATGAACAGATGGACTGATGAACAGATGAATGAACAGATGGACGAACGGATGAACAGATGGACTGATGAACAGATGAATAAATGGATGAACAGATGAATGAATGAATGGATGGATGAACAGATGGACGAACGGATGAACAGATGGACTGATGAACAGATGAATGAACAGATGGACGAACGGATGAACAGATGGATGAACAGATGGATGAATGGATGGATGGATAGATGGACGGACGGACGAACAGATGGATGAATGGATGGATGGATGAACAGATGGACGGACGGACGAACAGATTAATGAATGGATGGACGGACGAACAGATGAATGAATGGATGGACGGACGAACAGATGAATGGATGGATGGATGACGTGTGTTTAACTAAGAGCATGTCAGGTAACATTACACTACCAGTGCTTGGTTCTGACGTGTGTGTGTGTGTGTATGTGTCTGTTCCTCCTCTTACCTTTGTACTCTGCTGTAAACTCCTTCATCTCCGGAGGCAGCGACTCGTAGAAGCGTTGCTCCCGGCTGATGAGGGGTTTACACACCGTGTGGTCGTCGTAACGCATCATACTGGTGTGCCCTCCCACCTGGTGTACGAAGGGCTCTAGTGGTACCCCTCCACACCGCCGTCCCCCCTGGCCCAGCCCCCCGAGGCCTAACCCTGCCTGACTCGCTCCGTGCTTCCCCATTGCTGCTTCCATGGTGTGGGGAAGGCACATGGCGTTGGAGGGCCTGGTGGGGGTGGCGGGGGCATGGGCGAGCAGGCCGGGCGAGCGCGGGGTGCAGGGAGGCAGCTGGGAACGCACGCTGCCGCCGGGAGGGGGAGGAGCCAGCCCGCCAGCCGCAACCCAAACGGACCAATCAGATTCCGGCTCCTCGATGAAGAGCACCGGGCGATGACGTCACACCTCCGACAGCCACCTGAGAGATGTGAGGCAGGGTGGGGAGAGAGAGAAGAGAAGAGAACAACGTCAGTCAGAATTGTTCATTATTCAGGCCTTATTAGGGGTGTGACGTTTAAACACATTTGGGATCATTGACATTTATCACTCACGAGAGTGAGCGAGCGAGCGAGCGAGAGGGAGAGCGCGAGAGAGAGCGAGAGGGTTAATTGAGTGAGTGAACTAGCCGTACGCAGAACAGCATTTGAAGTATTTCCTATCCCAGGGCTCCGACAGCATCCAAACTGATTCACTATATAGTGCACTACTTTGACAAGAGCCCATAAGACACTATATAGTGCACTACTTTGACAAGAGCCCATAAGACACTATATAGTGCACTACTTTGACAAGAGCCCATAAGACACTATATAGTGCACTACTTTGACAAGAGCCCATAAGACACTATATAGTGCACTACTTTGACAAGAGCCCATAAGACACTATATAGTGCACTACTTTGACAAGAGCCCATAAGACACTATATAGTGCACTACTTTGACAAGAGCCCATAAGACACTATATAGTGCACTACTTTGACAAGAGCCCATAAGACACTATATAGTGCACTACTTTGACAAGAGCCCATAAGACACTATATAGTGCACTACTTTGACAAGAGCCCATAAGACACTATATAGGGACTAGGGTGCCATTTGGGAACGCCACCATACATTCCCCCCCAACAACAACAACACAAGAACAGCACACACGTCAAGGCCACATGACCTGGAAAATATAATTCCTCATAAAGTCCGACTACCTCATAAAATATCATTCTAATAATGCTGGGGTGCTTAAATGTGTCCTGTTACACACTTGTACAAGTGTTTTGAATGGAAATGTCTTTCTTGCGTATCGTAACTCTCCCTGAGACAAGCGCAGGGAGTGGGGTCACGGCCAGGGTCACCAATGTCCAGTGCCCCCAATTATGGTTTCAGTTCCTTGCTCAAGGGCACAGCGACATATTTGTTTTTGTTTTTCAGCTCGTCGGCCCCGGGATTCAAACCCACAACCTTTTGGTTACTGGCCCCCTATTAATATGTATATGTCTCAGTGTAGGTCTAGGCTTAGCTACTCTCTGTAAGTAGGGGGATGTTTGAGTTACAGATACACTTTTAAAACAACAACGTTAGGACATAGGAGTCTGCAGTGTCTCAGTGTAGGTCTAGGCTTAGCTAAGTAGGGGGATGTTTGAGTTACAGATACACTTTTAAAACAACAACGTTAGGACATAGGAGTCTGCAGTGTCTCAGTGTAGGTCTAGGCTTAGCTAAGTAGGGGGATGTTTGAGTTACAGATACACTTTTAAAACAACAACGTTAGGACATAGGAGTCTGCAGTGTCTCAGTGTAGGTCTAGGCTTAGCTACTCTCTGTAAGTAGGGGGATGTTTGAGTTACAGATACACTTTTAAAACAACGACGTTAGGACATAGGAGTCTGCAGTGTCTCAGTGTAGGTCTAGGCTTAGGAGAGAGACACACCTGAAATCTTCCAGTGGAAAAATTAATGTATGGATCTGTAGGTTAATCTGCAGAGAGCCAATCGGGACTCCTTATCCACGTAACAGAACAAACAGATAGCTCACCTGACTCACCGGCCTATTGGATTATTCATCTGACAGGTGACGTGTTTTCCATTCCACAATAGAAGCTTTCCCAAATATAGGCTAATCAATTGTTAAAACAACACAGGGGTCTGTTTTCCAGAGAGCATGTTGACTGGCTGCATCGCCGCTTGGTGTGACAAATGTGCATACGACCTACGACCCAGTACATAGCTGGGGCCAAGCTTCCTGCCACCTAGCACCTCTATACCAGGCGGTTTCAGAGGAAGTCACAAAACATTTCAAAGACTCCAGCCACCCAAGTCACGTAATGTTTACTCTGCTACTTAACAACAAGCAGTGCCAGTGCACCAAGTCTGGAAGCAACAGGAACCTGAACAAGCCTTAAGACTGCTAAACAGTTTGCTAAACAATTAGCTAAACAGTTAGCTAAACAGCTTGCTAAACAGCTTGCTAAACAGCTAGCTAAACAGCTAGCTAAACAGCTAGCTAAACAGCTAGCTAAACAGCGAGCTAAACAGCTAGCTAAACAGCTTGCTAAACAGCTAGCTAAACAGCTTGCTAAACAGCTAGCCAAACAGCTAACCAAACAGCTAACCAAACAGCTAACCAAACAGCTAACCAAACAGCTAACCAAACAGCTAACCAGCTACCCGGAATATCGGCATTGACCCTTTTTTGCCCAAACTCATCACATACGCTGCTATTGTTTATTATGTGTTTAATCTTTGTATTATTTATCTTTTCTGTCTCTCTGCATGGTTGGGAAGAACCCGTAAGTAACAATGTCACTGTTAGTCTACACCTGTTGTTTACCAAGGATGTTACAAATACAATGATTTGGTACAGGAGTAGGCGAGGAGGCGTAATCTGGGAAAACTGGCCCATAGTAGTGACAACTGGCCCATAGCAGTGAGAGGATGCCTCCAACTGGCCCATAGCAGTGACAACTGGCCTATAGCAGTGACAACTGGCCCATAGCAGTGAGAGGATGCCTCCAACTGGCCCATAGCAGTGAGAGGATGCCTCCAACTGGCCCATAGCAGTGACAACTGGCCCATAGTAGTGACAACTGGCCCATAGCAGTGAGAGGATGCCTCCAACTGGCCCATAGCAGTGACAACTGGCCCATAGCAGTGACAGCTGGCCCATAGTAGTGACAACTGGCCTATAGCAGTGACAACTGGCCCATAGCAGTGAGAGGATGCCTCCAACTGGCCCATAGCAGTGACAACTGGCCCATAGTATTGACAACTGGCCTATAGCAGTGACAACTGGCCCATAGCAGTGAGAGGATGCCTCCAACTGGCCCATAGCAGTGACAACTGGCATAGTAGTGACAACTGGCCTATAGCAGTGACAACTGGCCCATAGCAGTGAGAGAATGCCGCCAACTGGTCCATAGTAGTGAGATAATGAGAAATGGGTGGGTGCAGCATGGGTGGGAGGGTACAGGGTGGGTACAGGGTGGGTGGGTAGTGTGGGTACAGTGTGGCTGGGTGGGTTGGGTGGGTACAGTGTGGCTGGGTGGGTACAGTGTGGCTGGGTGGGTAGTGTGGCTGGGTGGGTAGTGTGGGTACAGTGTGGCTGGGTGGGTAGTGTGGGTACAGTGTGGCTGGGTGGGTAGTGTGGCTGGGTGGGTACAGTGTGACTGGGTGGGTACAGTGTGGCTGGGTGGGTAGGGTGGGTACAGTGTGGCTGGGTGGGTAGTGTGGCTGGGTGGGTAGTGTGGGTACAGTGTGGCTGGGTGGGTAGTGTGGGTACAGTGTGGCTGGGTGGGTAGTGTGACTGGGTGGGTACAGTGTGACTGGGTGGGTACAGTGTGGCTGGGTGGGTAGTGTGGGTACAGTGTGGCTGGGTGGGTAGTGTGGCTGGGTGGGTAGTGTGGCTGGGTGGGTACAGTGTGACTGGGTGGTTAGTGTGGGTACAGTGTGGCTGGTTGGGTAGTGTGGGTACAGGGTGGGTGGGTGGTTAGTGTGGCTGGGTGGTTAGTGTGGGTCAGGGTGGGTAGTAGGGGTAGTGTGGCTGGGTGGGTACAGTGTGGCTGGGTGGGTACAGTGTGGGTACAGTGTGGGTGGGTGGGTAGTCTGGGTACAGTGTGGCTGGGTGGTTAGTGTGGGTGGGTGGGTAGTGTGGGTACAGTGTGGGTGGGTGGGTAGTGTGGGTACAGGGTGGGTGGGTGGGTAGTGTGGGTACAGTGTGGCTGGGTTTACAGTGTGGTTGGGTAGTGTGGGTACAGTGTGGCTGGGTGGGTACAATGTGGCTGGGTGGTTAGTGTGGGTGGGTGGGTGGGTAGTGTGGGTGGGTGGGTAGTGTGGGTACAGTGTGGCTGGGTGGGTAATATGGGTACAGTGTGGCTGGTTGGGTAGTGTGGGTACAGTGTGGGTGGTTGGTTAGTGTGGCTGGGTGGGTAGTGTGGGTACAGTGTGGCTGTGTGGGTACAGTGTGGCTGGGTGGTTAGTGTGGGTACAGGGTGGGTGTGTGGGTAGTGTGGGTACAGGGTGGGTGTGTGGGTAGTGTGGGTACAGTGTGGCTGGGTGGGTAGTGTGGGTACAGTGTGGCTGGGTTTACAGTGTGGTTGGGTAGTGTGGGTGGGTGGGTAGAGAGTGGGTGGGTAGAGAGTGGGTGGGTACAGGGTGGGTGGTTAGTGTGGGTGGGTGGGTACAGTGTGGGTAGGTAGCTGGCCGATAGACTAACTTACCAACCTAAACACAGGGTTAATTTAGTGACTGTCAGTGGCTGACATAAAAGAGGAAACCCTGCTGACACACAACCACGTTTAGAAATTGCACCTTGTGTATTCTACTATTCTATTCTGTCAACAGATGTTGAAATCAAGTGGCCGACCTGAAAAATAAAATTCTTAGTCCCCCCCGAATGAGAACGATTTGCCAATTCCTTATACAAATGCATATTTTTATGCTCCTTGCACATTTATAAAAACACAGACAAGACAGCTAGCACCTAAGTCTGTGGCTAAAATGATGCTAGCAGAACGTGGTACCTACTGCAAGGGTGCGAGCGCGACAAACTGAACATAGATTTTCCTCAATCATGTTGATTGATACTTCCGTCGTAGTACGGGTCTGGTCTGTGACACATTTTGAGAGTTAAGACATAAAAAGGGTACAAAACGGTTTAAATGGATACTTGGGGATTTAGGCAATGAAGCCCTTTACTTCCCCAGAGTCAGATTAACTTGTGGATACACATTTTTAATATGTCTCTGCGTGCAGTTTCTATATATATTTATATATATATATTTATATATTTTTCTGCTTATCTAAGCACAGGCTACCTCTCTCTCTGGCTGTCTGTATCCTCCTGACTGGCGTTTCTAAAATAATTAACATGAAATGCTTTTCAGCACTATTCAGTGGATTTAGTTATTGCTTTGCTCTTCTAAAGTCTTGCCACCCTAAAGTCTATCTATGGCTCTGGCAGGTCAACAACAGTGACATCATTTTGTCCGATTTGACCTCGGCCCTTTCGGCTTAATTTGCATCACCTTGGAGGCATGCGAGCCTTTGGGCGGTCGGCGACAGCAATGCGGAAAGTCTGGACTAAATTTACAACGTTAAAAGGACTAATGTCAGAGTGCGAAGGATTTAACACGGACCACAAATAGACACTGACAGCTTCTGTCAGTTTACATTATACTACTACTATAGATATATACATTATACTTATAGAACTGTATCTTGCCTACATACATATATATTATTGATTTAACTAGGTGAGTCAGTTAAGAACAAATTTTTATTCTCCGTGCATGCAGACAATGCAGGAAAAAAAAACTATTCCAAAAAAGAATCGATCTTGACAGCGTCTGTCAGTTTACAAAGATCCACCCAGTTTAGGACTCATAGAACTGTACAGGCTACATGGTCCATTAGTAAAGCACTATGCATTTCTCCATGCAGACACCTCACAGTCAATTCACATTGTACTTATAAGCAACCATCGCTATGGCTACATGTATACCATGTATGCATTTGTTTGTGCATGCAAAACACTGGGACGAAATAGAAGTGTTTTAAAAATAGGCAGGGTGGCGTAATTCCTATTTTATGCTAGGGCCACCCTGGTAGATCGGAGATTATGACAGCGAATCTAGAGATACTAAAGGAAAAGTGGTAAGTGACCACGTGACAGTCTTGTTGTAGACCACTGGGTGCATTCCAAATGGCACCCTAATTCCCTTTTTTAGTACACTACTTTTGAACAGGGCAGTCTGGTTAAAGTAGGGAACAGGATGCCATTTGTGACAGAGCCACAAACAGGTGAGGAAGGAGATAACCCTTCTGAAGCAGACAGCCAGTGTTTAACAGAGACTGTGCATCACAGTGACTCCATTACACCCTGGGTTGGAAAGTAGGTCCCGAATGCTCACCAGGCATGAAAGCAGAATACATATTTTAAAATGACTGTTCTTATTGGACAAGTTCAGGCAGCAGGGGCCCTACAGACACACTTCAGGCAGCAGGGGCCCTACAGACACAGTTTAGGCAGCAGGGGCCCTACAGACACACTTCAGGCAGCAGGGGCCCTACAGACACACTTCAGGCAGCAGGGGCCCTACAGACACACTTCAGGCAGCAGGGGCCCGACAGACATAGTTCAGGCAGTAGGGTCCCTACAGACACTTCAGGCAGCAGGGGCCCGACAGACATAGTTCAGGCAGCAGGGGCCCGACAGACATAGTTCAGGCAGTAGGGGCCCTACAGACATAGTTCAGGCATATAGTAGGGGCCTGCCGATAAACTGTAGTTCATATAGTAGGGGCCTGCCGATAAACTGTAGTTCATATAGTAGGGGCCTGCCGATAAACTGTAGTTCATATAGTAGGGGCCTGCCGATAAACTGTAGTTCATATAGTAGGGGCCTGCCGATAAACTGTAGTTCCAGTTCAGATATTCCCAAACTCGGGGACGAGCAACACCGTCGGGGGTATGCCAAGTAAACTCGGGGACGAGCAACACCGTCGGGGGTATGCCAAGTAAACTCGGGGACGAGCAACACCGTCGGGGGTATGCCAAGTAAACTCGGGGACGAGCAACACCGTCGGGGGTATGCCAAGTAAACTCGGGGACGAGCAACACCGTCGGGGGTATGCCAAGTAAACTCGGGGACGAGCAACACCGTCGGGGGTATGCCAAGTAAACTCGGGGACGAGCAACACCGTCGGGGGTATGCCAAGTAAACTCGGGGACGAGCAACACCGTCGGGGGTATGCCAAGTAAACTCGGGGACGAGCAACACCGTCGGGGGTATGCCAAGTAAACTTGGGGACGAGCAACACCGTCGGGGGTATGCCAAGTAAACTTGGGGAGGAGCAACACCGTCGGGGGTATGCCAAGTAAACTCGGGGACGAGCAACACCGTCGGGGGTATGCCAAGTAAATGTGATTCACATGTTTTTTGTATTCACATTTTCAAACAGTACATTTATATTTTCTAAATGGGGCTATACATTTTGGTGAGTTCCTCACACGACTGGCCTATCTGGGTGATGGTTTTTCTTTCCTGAATGATCCGGATCTAGGATTAGAGGGACTCTTCTCAACTATATTCAATGTGCAGGACAAAATTGAGGCTTTGATTAAGAAGTTGGAGCTCTTTTTCTGTCTGCATTAACAAGGACAACACACAGGTCTTTCCATCATTATACGATTTTTTTGTGTGCAAATAAACTGAAGCTTACGGACAATGTCAAATGTGCTTCGCTATATCACATGAGTGAGCTTGGGTGCGCAATTACACAGGTACTTTCCCGAAACGGACACCTCCAGTTCACTTACCGATATCTGAACAAGAGAGCCTCATTGAAATTGCAACAAGCGGTTCTGTGAATTTCATACTGAATTTCATTGAAATAGGAATGTTGATCCAAATCGAGGTTATTGATCGCTGTTCTAAAATGTCCAGAAGATGTTTTTCGGTCACTGGAAATAAAATATATATATATTTTTTTTTCTAATAGCAGGATTGGTCAGGAGCTGGTAAGACAGTTGCTATGGCGCTGCATCTTCTTCAGCTGACAGTGACATCATAAAAATTCACCCATAAAATGATATCAGCAAATCTAGATTCCAGAGATATCATGGTGATGCCGTCCAGCCAGCAGTGGAGGTCTATGTGTTGCTGACGTCTTTGCACCAGGTTTCCATGTGAGACAACAGATTGTCGACTCAACACGAGCAGCTTGGCCCCAGTGCCAGTCTTCCCACCGTAATCACTCTCTTCCCTACACACTGCCAAAGATGTATCCCAAACGGCACCCTCTTCCCTTATAAAAGGGACTTTGGACCAGAGCCCTATTCCCGGTACAGAGCCCTGGTCAAAAGTAGTGCACTGTAAAAAGGGAATAGGGAACCATTATAGGGTGCAACCAAAGAGTACTAATTAGTTGCCAAGAGCACTCAGTGTTAATATCAACAGGAAATAGAGCTTATCAAAAAGGTGAAAATGTAAATCCGTATCAACTCGATTTACATGTGTTTAATTATATATTTTTTGCTTTAAAATATTCTAAATGTTTTGACAGGAATCGGCTGTAGAGAGAGAGACTTGAGTTGTTGTCTTTAAATGAGACACCCTGATTACACTAACAACACCACATAACAACCACCTGTCCCCCTCCTCACCCCTTGACACAAGAGACACCCTACAGGCCACCCCCCCTGACACAAGAGACACCCTACAGCCCCCCCTTGACACAAGAGACACCCTTCAGGCCACCCCCCCCGTCTCACCCCTTGACTCATGAGACACCCTATAGCCCCTCCCCCCAAGTCTGATTACCTTCCCTTTCTCCCTCCTAGACACAAGACACCCTACTGGTCCCCCCCAGACTCCCACTGTCAAGGGTTGTGACCTAAAAGTAGAGAGCTGTGAGAAAGTCTCTCACATTCCAACTCAGCTGGACTCGGACCATAACACCAGGTAGAAAAGGACAGAAACAGTTATGTCTGAGAGGCAGAGGGAACAACTATTAGTAAGTTGAACACGCACTAAGGATGAGCATTTGAAATTCTATTTCACTATTCAAATAACATCATGACATTCTTTTCGAATATCCGGGTTGGCCAAAATAAAAAATAATTGTTATCGACTCTCGACCAATCAGAATGACGCAAATGCACATGGCAGGAGGTAAACAGCAGGCTTTTCTCTGGTAGTTGGGCTAGCAGCAAAAGACAGTAGTCTGATTTTCGCCATGATAGAACTGATTCTGTTACAATAAAGGTTTCCTGGTAAGTGCATTTATCGGTGTCCGGTATTGCGGAAGCTCTGTTAGGTCAGCACCTGCCATTGCTATTTGAAGTGTGGGGGGGGGGGATACCGATGTCAGGGCAGACGGGAGAGCTGAATGCTCAAATCACAGTAATAAAAAACTACATTCTTAAAAGTTTGTTGATCATTACATTTTCTCAAAAAGAAAAAAAGAAAATGAACAGACTCAAGTAATCGAAATACTAACATCCATTGAGATATTCGATGAACAGTGCTGATCCCTAGGTCGCGCACGAAAAACACACTCTCAAAATGCCCGCCGCACTCACACACTTCACAAACTTGTCAACAGAGCCACTGTGACAGAGATAACAGCCAGTGACCATGACCACTAGAGAAAATTTAAAAAACAAATGTCTAAGATTAGGGATGTGACAAATGGACAAATTTTTGCTTAAAAGTTTAAACTGTCATTTATTTAAATGTTTTTAAAAATCGATTTTCAGTTAAATTACGAGATTTTTTTATTTTTTATAATAAAAATTCCTCGTCCGATTCCCAACGTAGAATAATGTAGGACAGCTAGGACCGGACAATGAAGTCATATCTACCACAAACCTTCACAGTCACAGAACGCAGCTGCAGTAACATGTCAATAGCAGCTATTGATCACTTTTCAAACAATTAAAACTACAGCATCAAAAATTAGTTTCTACCTTTATAGAAAATATAATTCTACTCCAGTATTGAATGTTCTGTTGTTTCCCTGACAACAATTGCTGATTGATGTGCTGCGGTGTTATTTATACCGTTTTTTTGGTACGGTAGCTAGATGTGCTTTCTTTCTTTATAAATGTCTGGCAGCAGGCAGCCTGCACACAGCCACTCGAGAACTCTGGTGGCCGAATGATGGAAGATATTGCTGCTTCGGAAGCAGGACTACTTTACAGACAAGTAAAATGTTGTTCATATCTCCAGAGAATGCCTTGGCGTGGCCTAGCCTAACAGACAGACAGACACACATGCAGTAACCGAGGTGCTTTCAAAGGGCCACATACCATCATAATCTGAAAGGTGCCATCGGTACCAGGTAGCCCAGCTGTAATTTCATAATATGAGACAAAAAACACCCCCACCCACTCAGCAACGAAGAGTAGCCCGTGCAAGCAAGACTGGCCTGTAGATACCTCTGTATTGGGGTCATGAATAAACTAGGATATTCTACAGGCAACAGACTGAACACACACCTGCATCATTAGCAAAGAGAAAGAGCAGACAGGCCAGCACGAGGGAAAGAGAGGAGGGGCAGGCATGCCAGCGCGAGAGAGAGGAGGGGCAGGCAGGCCAGCACGAGGGAAAGAGAGGAGGGGCAGGCAGGCCAGCACGAGGGAAAGAGAGGAGGGGCAGGCAGGCCAGCACGAGAGAGAGGAGGGGCAGGCAGGCCAGCACGAGAGAGAGGAGGGGCAGGCAGGCCAGCACGAGAGAGAGGAGGGGCAGGCAGGCCAGCACGAGAGAGAGGAGGGGCAGGCAGGCCAGCACGAGAGAGAGGAGGGGCAGGCAGGCCAGCACGAGAGAGAGGAGGGGCAGGCAGGCCAGCACGAGAGAGAGGAGGGGCAGGCAGGCCAGCACGAGAGAGAGGAGGGGCAGGCAGGCCAGCACGAGAGAGAGGAGGGGCAGGCAGGCCAGCACGAGAGAGAGGAGGGGCAGGCAGGCCAGCACGAGAGAGAGGAGGGGCAGGCAGGCCAGCACGAGAGAGAGGAGGGGCAGGCAGGCCAGCACGAGAGAGAGGAGGGGCAGGCAGGCCAGCACGAGAGAGAGGAGGGGCAGACAGGCCAGCACGAGAGAGAGGAGGGGCAGGCAGGCCAGCACGAGAGAGAGGAGGGGCAGGCAGGCCAGCACGAGAGAGAGGAGGGGCAGGCAGGCCAGCACGAGAAAGAGGAGGGGCAGGCAGGCCAGCACGAGAGAGAGGAGGGGCAGGCAGAACTATGCACATTTGTCTAAGTAATCTGCATCTCGCAATATCTTGACTGGCATGCCTCGCAAATTCACCACAGTAGCCTCTTCTTCTCTGGTTTATTTAAATTACAGAAATTTCTCCAGGCCTTTATAGTCATATACAGTGCATTTGGAAAGTATTCAGACCCCTTGACATTTCCACATTGTGTTACATTCCAGCCTTATTCTAAAATGGATTAAATCAATCTAAAAACACACTACCCACATAATGAAAAAGCAAAAACATTATTTTAGCCAATGTATTAAACATAAAAAAACTAAAATATTACATTTACATATGTATGAAGCACCTTAGGCAGCAATTACAGCCTCAAGTCTTCTTGGGTATGATGCTACAAGCTTGGCACACCTGTATTTGGGGAGTTTCTCCCATTCTTCTCTGCAGATCCTCTCAAGCTCTGTCAGGTTGGATGGAGAGCGTCGCTGAACAGCTATTTTCTGGTCTCTCCAGAGATGTTCGATCGGGTTCAAGTCCGAGCTCTGGCTGGGCCACTCAAGGACGTTTAGAGACTTGTCCCGAAGCCACTCCTGTGTTATTTTGGCTGTGTGTTTAGAGTCGCTCTGGAGCAGGTTTTCATCAAGGATCTTTCTGTACTTTGCTCCATTCATCTTTCCCTCGATCCTGACTAGTCTCCCGGTCCCTGCGGCTAAAAAACATCCCACAGCATTATGCTGCCACCACCATGCTTCACCGTAGGGATGGTGCCAGGTTTCTTCCAAACATGACACTTGGCATTCAGGCCAAAGAGTTTAATCTTGGTTTCATCAGACCAGATAATTTTTTACTGAGGAGTGGCTTAGGTCTGGCCACTCTACCACAAAGGCCTGATTGGTAGACTGCTGCAGAGATGGTTGTCCTTCTGGAAGGTTTTTCCCATCTCCACAGAGGAACTCTGGAGCTCTGTCAGAGTGACCATCAAGTTCTTGGTCACCTCCCTGACCAAGGTCTTTCTCCCCCGATTGTGCAGTTTGGCTGGGCAGTCAGCTTGAGGAAGAGTCTTGGTGTTTCCAAAATTCTTCCATTTAAGAATGATGGAGGCCACTGTGTTCTTGGGGACCTTCAATTCTGCAGAAATATTTTGTTACCCTTCCCCAGATCTGTGCCTCGACACAATCCTGTCTCTGAGCTCTACGGAAAACTCCTTCGACCTCATGGCTTGGTTTTGCTCTGACATGCACTGTCAGCTGTGGGACCTTATATAGACAGGTGTGGGACCTTATATAGACAGGTGTGTTCCTTTCCAAATCATGTCCAATCAATTTAATTTACCACCGGTGGACTCCAATCAAGTTTTAGAAACATCTCAAGGATGAGTCTTGTTTGTTTCCTTTTAAGAATGATGGATGGCACTTTTTATTTTTAATACATCTGCAAAAAAAATTCTAAAAACCTGTTATCGCTTTGTCGTTATGGGGTAGTGTGTGTAGATTGATGAAAAAACAAACATTTTTTCTAATACACTAGTCTAGTTAGGCTATACACAGAAAATAATGTTTTGCGATACATGCACTGCGATTAGAATTATGGGGGGGGGGGGGGGGGGGGGGGGGGGGGTTGGGTGAAGGATCCCAACTTCGTTAAAACGTTTAAACATATACACCCCTAGCTAAGATCCTGAAAAGACAGTGACAGGATGAACTCCCTCCAAATGTCTTGTTAGGAAACCACTTGTTTCTCTGCTCATTAGCGACGGGGGCTTTCAGAGTGTAGCCTAGCGACGGGGGCTTTCAGAGTGTAGCCTAGCGACGGGGGCTTTCAGAGTGTAGCCTAGCGACGGAGGCTTTCAGAGTGTAGCCTAGCGACGGAGGCTTTCAGAGTGTAGCCTAGCGACGGGGGCTTTCAGAGTGTAGCCTAGCGACGGGGGCTTTCAGAGTGTAGCCTAGCGACGGGGGCTTTCAGAGTGTAGCCTAGCGACGGAGGCTTTCAGAGTGTAGCCTAGCGACGGAGGCTTTCAGAGTGTAGCCTAGCGACGGAGGCTTTCAGAGTGTAGCCTAGCGACGGGGGCTTTCAGAGTGTAGCCTAGCGATGGGGGCTTTCAGAGTGTAGCCTAGCGACAGAGGCTTTCAGAGTGTAGTGATAGAGCTCTCTAGATTGAAGGAAAGGCTTTGTCTATGTTCCAAATGGCACTCTATTCCCTAGTACATAGAGCACTACGTTTGACTTGATCCCCATGGGTCTTATAGCACCCTATTCCCTATATTTGGGATGCATACAGTCTATGACCACTCCACACATACAGCCCAGCCAGGAGATCTCCTCTTGTAAAAATAGAAATGCTCAGACAGCAACTCAATAAAGAAGTGGACTTCAATAGCACGTATAATATTGTTTAAACACTTGTCTTCCAAGAGTTTCCCCTCTGGGATGAATAAAGTTCAGGCTATTGGATTGAACTGACATATTCTCTTTTAATGTTCTCTCCTCTGGTCAGTATTGTGTTTCCACCAGAGATGTCTTCTTCTCCTCTGGTCAGTATTGTGTTTCCACCAGAGATGTCTTCTTCTCCTCTGGTCAGTATTGTTTTTCCATCAGAGATGTCTTCTTCTCCTCTGGTCAGTATTGTTTTTCTACCAGAGATGTCTTCTTCTCCTCTGGTCAGTATTGTTTTTCTACCAGAGATGTCTTCTCCTCTGGTCAGTATTGTTTTCCACCAGATATGTCTTCTTCTCCTCTGGTCAGTATTGTTTTTCCACCAGAGATGTCTTCTTCTCCTCTGGTCAGTATTGTTTTTCCACCAGAGATGTCTTCTTCTCCTCTGGTCAGTATTGTTTTTCCACCAGAGATGTCTTCTTCACCTGTAGACTGTAAAGGTTGTCGCCAGGGTCACAGGGGTAGACACCGACAGAGCATGTGTCCAAAATGGCACCCTATTCCCTATAGGTCCTTGTCGAAATGAGTGCACTATAATAGGGAATAGGGTGCTATTTGGCACGTATCCAGAGACTGGCCACTTAAAGGTTTATAGAGGAAGCTCATTAGTTAGAGCTATGGTCAATACTGTTTACTGAGCATGGTACTGGCAATCCTAACACACTGCTCTGAGGAGGAAATCAAAGAAACCAGAGTAAGGGCACTACACTATGAGGACAGGATCAGGGGGGAATAGAGAGAGCAGAGGGGAATGAGTGAGACAGACTATGTTATGAGAAGGAGGAGAAGAAGGGAGGAGGAATAAAAGAGAGCAAGCGAGAGAGAAGGAATTGAGTCTGTTTATGTTAGGAGAAGAGGAATAGAGAAGCAGAGAAATACTGTTTATATTAGGAGAAGGGAATGGGGAGGACTGCTGTAGCAGGATTACCACAGGGCTCTCAGAGAGAGCAGAGATGAGTCATCAGACAGACAGTCGAGCAGAAGAACATGGAGGAGAGAAGGATGGGAGAAGAATAAGAGGAGAGTGTACCCACTGTACACTGTATTGCCATGCAGTTGAGACATAATATACCTTTGAATGGAAATGGCCCCTTTTTTTTTTTATACCGTACCAGTCCTACGTCCAAGCCCCTTTTTTTTTTTTACCGTACCAGTCCTACGTCCACGCAGCTCTGGTGAACAGGCTAGCTAGCGTTTGATTAGCTAGCGTTTTGAATTGAGTCCTACGTCCACGCAGCTCTGGTGAACAGGCTAGCTAGCGTTTTGAATTGAGTCCTACGTCCACGCAGCTCTGGTGAACAGGCTAGCTAGCGGTTTGAATTGAGTCCTACGTCCACGCAGCTCTGGTGAACAGGCTAGCTAGCGTTTTGAATTGAGTCCTACGTCCACGCAGCTCTGGTGAACAGGCTAGCTAGCGTTTGATTAGCTAGCGTTTTGAATTGAGTCCTATGTCCACGCAGCTCTGGTGAACAGGCTAGCTAGCGTTTGATTAGCTAGCATTTTGAATTGAGTCCTACGTCCACGCAGCTCTGGTGAACAGGCTAGCTAGCGTTTTGAATTGAGTTCTACATCCACGCAGCTCTGGTGAACAGTGCTGAGCTTCATAAAAGAGATTAGGTAACATTATGGACACAAGCAATATCAACGTTGAATACATTTCCGGTGACCTTCAGCTAGTACCCCCCTCTGAGTATGGTGAAGTTATTAATTACACTTTGGATAGTTTATGAATACACCCATTCACTACAAACATACAGAAGTCCTTCCAAACTCAGTTCCTGGGGAGGAAGGAAACTTAAGATGGATCAACAACAGTGTAGTTACTCCACAATACTAACCTACACTGAACCAAGAACTCAGTCAATTTAAATAAATTCATTAGGCCCTAATCTATGGATTTCACATGACTGGGAATACAGATATGCATCTATTGGTCACAGCTAGCTTTTTTTTTTTTAAAGGTAGGGTCAGAAAACCAGCCTATCTGGTGACCACCATTTGCCTCATGAATTAAGCGCAGACAAAATCCTAGAGGAAAATCTAGCTCAGTCTGCTTTCCACCAGACACGGGGAGATTAATTCACCTTTCAGCAGGACAATACCCTAAAACACAAGGTCAAATCCACACGAGTTCATTACCATGACGACAGTGAACGTTCCATAGCCGTTGATAAGTGATAACCATTCCGCCTTGGGCTGTTATTTCTGATTTTAAAACATAAATATGTCCAGTGAAAGCAGATATGCAATTAATTGACACCAAAAAGATGTGGATACACATTGTCCTGAACACCAATCAATATAAAAGGTCTTAAATTCTCTGCTCCGATTTCCTTGTTTACAGCAAGTCATTTCATAGAGAACTGTCAGATGATAAATTCTCTGCTCCGATTCGCTTGTTTACAGCAGGTCATTTCATAGAGAACTGTCAGAGATGATAAATTCTCTGCTCCGATTCGCTTGTTTACAGCAGGTCATTTCATAGAGAACTGTCGGATGTTAAATTCTCTGCTCTGTTTTGCTTGTTTACAGCAGGTAATTTCATAGAGAACTGTCAGAGATGATAAATTCTCTGCTCTGTTTTGCTTGTTTACAGCAGGTCATTTCATAGAGAACTGTCAGATGTTAAATTCTCTGCTCCGATTCGCTTGTTTACAGCAGGTCATTTCATAGAGAACTGTCGGATGTTAAATTCTCTGCTCTGTTTTGCTTGTTTACAGCAGGTCATTTCATAGAGAACTGTCAGATGTTAAATTCTCTGCTCCGATTCACTTGTTTACAGCAGGTCATTTCATAGAGAACTGTCAGAGGCATCAACATTAGGAGAATGAAAGCGCTAACAGCGGCGCCCGTTCTAAAACCTGGCTGTGGACTGTGGTATTGTCAGCAACCAATCGTCGTGTCGGAGATAGAAAATAAATGGATATTCCTTTCGCACACAACGGAATGGAGCATTTAAATACAGCCTGTAGTGTACAGATCATTACATTTAAATACAGCCCGTAATGTACAGATCATTACATTTAAATACAGCCTGTAGTGTACATATCATTACATTTAATACAGCCTGTAGTGTACAGATCATTACATTTAATACAGCCTGTAGTGTACAGATCATTACATTTAAATACAGCCTGTAGTGTACAGATCATTACATTTAATACAGCCTGTAGTGTACAGATCATTACATTTAATACAGCCTGTAGTGTACAGATCATTACATTTAATACAGCCTGTAGTGTACAGATCATTACATTTAAATACAGCCTGTAGTGTACAGATCATTACATTTAATACAGCCTGTAGTGTACAGATCATTACATTTAATACAGCCTGTAGTGTACAAATCATTACATTTAATACAGCCTGTAGTGTACAAATCATTACATTTAATACAGCCTGTAGTGTACAAATCATTACATTTAATACAGCCTGTAGTGTACAGATCATTACATCTAATACAGCCTGTAGTGTACAGATCATTACATTTAATACAGCCTGTAGTGTACAAATCATTACATTTAATACAGCCTGTAGTGTACAAATCATTACATTTAATACAGCCTGTAGTGTACAGATCATTACATTTAATACAGCCTGTAGTGTACAGATCATTACATTTAAATACAGCCTGTAGTGTACAGATCATTACATTTAAATACAGCCTGTAGTGTACAGATCATTACATTTAAATACAGCCTGTAGTGTACAGATCATTACATTTAATACAGCCTGTAGTGTACAGATCATTACATTTAAATACAGCCTGTAGTGTACAAATCATTACATTTAATACAGCCTGTAGTGTACAGATCATTACATTTAATACAGTCTGTAGTGTACAGATCATTACATTTAAATACAGCCTGTAGTGTACAGATCATTACATTTAATACAGCCTGTAGTGTACAGATCATTACATTTAAATACAGGTCATTACATTTAAATACAGATCATTACATTTAATACAGCCTGTAGTGTACAGATCATTACATTTAATACAGCCTGTACAGATCATTACATTTAAATACAGCCTGTACAGATCATTACATTTAAATACAGCCTGTAGTGTACAGATCATTACATTTAATACAGCCTGTAGTGTACAGATCATTACATTTAATACAGCCTGTACAGATCATTACATTTAAATACAGCCTGTACAGATCATTACATTTAATACAGCCTGTAGTGTACAGATCATTACATTTAATACAGCCTGTAGTGTACAGATCATTACATTTAATACAGATCCTTACATTTAATACAGCCTGTACAGATCATTACATTTAAGAGCTTGAGCAATGATATTAGTTTTTAATGGAAAACACAATTACAATGAAGGCTTGTTGTGTAACTAAAAGATGACCGAGATTGATAACAGCTGCGTGTAGCCTAGCCCTATTTGCATTGGTGTGTGTGTGATATCTTGTCTGCATGAGTGGTTGACAGAGGAATGTGGACAATGTGTTCCTGCATTAGGCACGGGTCGGAAGCAGCTGGGTCAGTGAAAAAGCTAAACTACTGGGGATTCATGGAAAAGACATCACCCAGTCTGTCCACGACAGTACCATGGGCTGATTGGGCCTTCTCTCAACAAATCTTTCCTTGATTCCTCACATCTGCTCTCCTCATCACCTCCTCCTCCTCCTCCTCTTCAAAAAGAAGGAGAAATTCCTCTCCCTCAATACGTTTTAAAGAAGGCGGTGGCGAGAAGAGAGGACCCGAGGAATTGAGGAAAGAGTCATTGAAACAGATCCATGAACGTGATCAGACAGGGACCACAGAGGCGTCACTACAGTCCCTGGTTTGAATCCGGGCTGTATCACAACCGGCCGTGATCGGGTGTCCCATAGGGCGGCGCACAATCGTCTCAGCATCGTCCAGTTAAAAGGGATGGTTTGGCCGGCTTAGGTCGTCGTTGTAAAATAAGAATTAGTTCTTAACTGACTTGCCTACTTAAATAAAAAATATGCGTCTCTCCCACAGTCCACAGAGTAAACGACGCTAGTCTCAAGAGTGTTGTCAACACAGTACACACACACACACACTTCAGGGGTCAACACAGTGTACACACACGTCTCAGGGGTCAACACAGTACACACACACTTCAGGGGTCAACACAGTACACGCACGCGTCTCAGGGGTCAACACAGTGTTCACACGTCTCAGGGGTCAACACAGTACACGCACACTTCAGGGGTCAACATAGTACACGCACACGTCTCAGGGGTTAACACAGTACACACACACACACGTCTCAGGGGTGTTGGTCAGTAAACAGTGTTCTCAGGGGTGTTTAAAGACTAAAATAGACATATGTGTGTGGCTGTGGCCACATCTGACTCTGGATGGAATCACTTTGTCAATATATTTGCTCAAAACCAGTTGTTGTTGTTGTTGTTGTTCAATATGCCACGCACGCGTTCAACTGGCGCCACCGATTTCTATAAGGGCTCGCTACGCTACCAGTTTAACACGAACGAGAGTTAGCATTTTTTTTCCCCTTCTTTCCTAAACCCATCCAAAAAAAAAGGACAACTTCTAAAAATGTTACGCAGCGGAATCTGATTTTAGTAATAACTACATCGTGGGCCTGTTAGAACGCATAAAACATGAGTTTTTTTACGAATATCCACTTGGTTCGATCAGATTTCATGACAGCGTCCATGCCCTATCTACCACTGTGTGTTCCATAGAGCTCTTTACAACAGGTATATACTAACACTGAATGAGAAACACTGACCTCAGACCACTAGGTCAGGCCTGGCAGTAGGGTCAGGCCCGGCGGTAGGGTCAGGCCCGGCGGTAGGGTCAGGCCTAGCGGTAGGGTCAGGCCCCCCACTAGGTCTATCTGAAATCTAGTCATCCATAGCATCATGGTATAAACAGACATGTTTGCCAAGTCAAGTCAAGTGGGGTTTTGGAATGGATTATTACAGACCACTAGGCCTCATCAACAACAACAACAACAACATGAAAGGGAGAAGAGCAAAGGCGTCGTTTCGTTCACACAAACAAAAGCATTAATGGGTGCCTCTTAAGATTTTCCGTCCGATGTGGTTGGATCCTCGTGTGGCTGCTAAGCTCCATCTAAGCACTTACATCATCGCGGGTCAGGACGGATGACAGAGGGAGCCTCCATGTCATTAGACTGCAACATAGAGATTAAATGATACCACACCTCCTAACCTTGCAATAGCATCTTCTTTGACAGCATTGGGCAGCGCAATTGACCTCTAACATTAAAATAGTCAATTTTCTAGAGCAACGCAGCCCCCCTAAGTGACTCCTATTGTCTTCTCAGGAATTGTCACACTTCTGTGTAGCAGAGGTTCTGTTGTGATAGCATCCTGTAGGTCTGATAGCTGATTGGATATTGACCAATAGCATAGCGGTTGAGTTAACAACTCATATTTTGAATCCAACAAGTCAGATGTTGTGGTGAGAGACTGTCATTCTCCCCATCTCCCCCAAGAGCTATGGACCATGTCTCCCCCCCCCCCCCCCTCTCTCTGATCATGCCTAGATACTTCACTTAAAAACACCCACACCAGGAGAATGCTGACCCATGATGTTGCGCGACGATTTAAGCCAATAAGTCATTGTTTTAGTTAAAGTATGATATATCTGGTCTTGACGTGACAAACCCGAAACACCCGCTTCGTGCAAATTCAATGACGTGTCATTTCCTATTAAATTACCTGCCACTGATATTTTTAGACTACGGGCTGGGTTTCAGGGCTGGGTTTCACGGGCTGGGTTTCATTTAAAATGGTACCATCCAACAGAGTGGCATTGTTTATTAATCAGAAACACCTACAAAGTTCACGAGTCATAGCTGAGCAATATAATAGATCATCTTTGGCTACAGCAAAGATGGTGTATAAATGAAGATGGTGTACTCAGGACGTTCACCATTGAAAAGAAAATCCGTTCCCGGTCTACTTAAGGGGGTGTGTTTCCCATACACTCCAATGCATTAGCAGCTGGATCTGGTCTACTTTGTTAATGGACTGTCATTGACCCAGAAAAAAAAAAGTGATTGGGGTGTCACGCTTCTTCTTCAGTCTCTGGCGGCCTGCATCATTCTTCGGAGGTGGAAACTAAACAACAATTTCCCTTATAGAACAGGAATTGACGCTCCCGAGTGGCGCAGCTACAGAAACTACAGTCCATGGTTCGAATCCAGCCGTGATTGGGAGTCCCTTAGGGCAGTGCACAATTGGCAAAAGCGTCGACAGGGTTTGGCCGTTAATTGTTACTAAGAATTGGTTCTTAACTGACTTGCCTAGTTAAATAAAGTTTAAATTAAAAATAATAACAACAACAACAATTACGTTGAAATAGGGGTGATATTTCTCTCTGGTGAGGACCTTTAATGTTTTGTTAATGTCAGTATTGTCTTGTAACTTAATATTTATGCCGTATGTGAATCCATTCATTTTACAATGACATGAAATATAAATGCCTTTAGAATTCAAATGTTCAAATCTTTATTGAGAGCCAATTCCTGTAACTATAGTCTCTTGCATTGCTTTATTTGTTTATTTCACCTTTATTTAACCAGGTAGGTCAGTTGAGAAGTAGTTATCATTTACAACTGGACCAAGATAAAACAAAGCAGTGTGACACAAACAACAACACAGAGTTACACATGGAGTAAACAAGAAACGAGCCAATAACACAATAAACAAGTCAACAAGTCAAAAAAAAATAATGTCTATATACAGTGTGTGCAAAAGGCATGAGGAGGTAAGGCAATAAATAGGCCATAGGAGTGAATAGTTACAATTCAGCAAATTAACACTGGAGTGATAAATGAGCAGATGATGATGTGCAAGTAGAGATATTGGTGTGCAAAAAAGCAGAAAAGTAAATAAAAACAGTATGGGGATGAGGTAGGTAGATTAGGTGGGCTATTTACAGATGGACTATGTACAGATGCAGCGATCGGTTAGTTGCTCAGATAGTTGATGTTTAAAGTTGGCGAGGGAAATAAAAAAAAGTCTCCAACTTCAGCGATTTTTGCAGTTCGTTCCAGTCACTGGCAGCAGAGAACCCGAAGGAAAGGCGGCCAAATGAGGTGTTGGCTTTAGGGATGATCAGTGAGATACACCTGCTGGAGCGTGTGCTACGGGTGGGTGTTGTTATCGTGACCAGTGAACTGAGATAAGGCGGAGCTTTATGGAGTCAGATAAACATTTTTGATAGACTTTGTTTACTGTTAATTGCATTATGGGTAGTACGTGAGTATTACCCCACAACAAATCAGACATGTTTTTCTTTAGTTCTTCTTCTATGAGTGTATTGGAATTCATAAATAGTCCCATCGAAATAACTACTTCAAAAACGGTTAAAGTACTCAGTGGCAAAACAAAAAACAGGCTTTGGTCAGAGTGTGCCCTCTATCCAACTCTATGGACTACAGTAACATCCAGGTCAAGATTATCAGCTATTTCTATCAGTAGTCCGTTAGAGACGCTGGCACGCCATGCAAAAGGCCACAGTGAGCCTCAGACCAGCCAAGGACTTCCAGGAAAGCCATGTCTGAAAGATAAGGGTTGTACCATTCCACAAATTTCTTAGGATTTCCTGTAAATTTTGCAACCCTGCTCCAGTTGCCTCAGTATTCTAGCATAGATAGACATCACATAGGGTATAGTATATAGACAACGATATATCAATGATTGATTCTACCACGTAACAGTACACAGCCTTTCCACCATAGAAATGGAATAAAAGGGATTATCCCCTACTGGCCATCGGGGCGGATATCTCCTACTGGCCATCGGGGCGGATATCTCCTACTGGCCATCGGGGCGGATATCTCCTACTGGCCATCGGGGCGGATATCTCCTACTGGCCATCGGGGCGGATATCTCCTACTGGCCATCGGGGCGGATATCTCCTACTGGCCATCGGGGAAATCCAACATTTCCCCTATGAGAGATTTTGGCTAACCTAAACCCTCGATTCAAGCTACAGCATGCAGAGCGTAACAGGCATGGGAGGAAATGAATGTAGATCTTATTTGAATGTGTGAAGCTCGGAGTAGCTGTTATGTATTATAGCAGAGATATTTCTCTATTTCATTTTCAATACATTTGCAAAACTCTCTAGAAACATGTTTTTAGTTTTGGCATTATGGGTCGGGTATTGTGTGTGTAGATGGGTGAAAGAAAACAATTCTATTGAATCTTTTTTTAAGTCAGACTAACAAAACGTGGAATAAGTCAAGGAGTGTGAATACTTTCCAAAGACATACATACATACATACATACAATGAGTGTACAAAACATTAGGAACACCATCCTAATATTGAGTGCCCCCCCTCTCTTTTGTCCTCAGAACAGCCTCAATTTGTTGCGGCATGGACTACAAGGTGTTGAAGGTGTTCCACAGGGATGCTGGCCCATGTTGATGCCAACGCTTCCCACAGTTGTGTCAAGTTGGCTGGATGTCCTTTGGGTGGTGGACCATTCTTGATACACACGGGAAACTGTCGAGCGTGAAAACCCCAGCAGCGTTACAGTTCTTGACACGTTCAAACCGGTGCGCCTGGCACCTACTACCATATCCTGTTCAAACCAGTGCGCCTGGCACCTACTACCATACCCTGTTCAAAGGCACTTAAATCTTTCGTCTTGCCCATTCACCCTCTGAATGGCACACATACACAATCCATGTCTCAACTGTCTCATGGCTTAAAAATCCTTCTTTAACCCGTGTCCTCCCCTTCAACTACACTGATTGAAGTGGCCACCAGCTGGGCGACCCTGGTTTAAAGAGTTTAAAACCTACTTTTCCAGGCTGTTTAGGCTTCATAGTAACAAGGTCTACCAATGTAATTATAACAAGAAGTATATCATCAACACAGATCTAGCCTACAGCTACACTGTGAGACATTGAAAATTTTAATTTGCTTGATTCCCCAAATGGCACCCAATTCCCTATGGGGCCCTGGTCTAAAGTAGTGCACCCTATACCCTATGGGGCCCTGGTCTAAAGTAGTGCACCCTACGGGGCCTGGTCTAAAGTAGTGCACCCTATGGGGCCTGGTCTAAAGTAGTGCACCCTATGGGGCCTGGTCTAAAGTAGTGCACCCTATACCCTATGGGCCCTGGTCTAAAGTAGTGCACCCTATACACTATGGGGCCCGGTCTAAAGTAGTGCACCCTATACCCTATGGGGCCCGGTCTAAAGTAGTGCACCCTATACCCTATGGGGCCCGGTCTAAAGTAGTGCACCCTATACCCTATGGGGCCCGGTCTAAAGTAGTGCACCCTATACCCTATGGGGCCTGGTCTAAAGTAGTGCACCCTATACACTATGGGCCCTGGTCTAAAGTAGTGCACCCTATACCCTACGGGGCCTGGTCTAAAGTAGTGCACCCTATACCCTACGGGGCCTGGTCTAAAGTAGTGCACCCTATACCCTACGGGGCCTGGTCTAAAGTAGTGCACCCTACGGGGCCTGGTCTAAAGTAGTGCACCCTACGGGGCCTGGTCTAAAGTAGTGCACCCTACGGGGCCTGGTCTAAAGTAGTGCACCCTATACCCTACGGGGCCTGGTCTAAAGTAGTGCACCCTACAGGGCCTGGTCTAAAATAGTGCACCCTATACCCTATGGGGCCTGGTCTAAAGTAGTGCACCCTACGGGGCCTGGTCTAAAGTAGTGCACCCTATACCCTATGGGGCCCTGGTCTAAAGTAGTGCACCCTACGGGGCCTGGTCTAAAGTAGTGCACCCTATACCCTATGGGGCCCTGGTCTAAAGTAGTGCACCCTATACCCTATGGGGCCCGGTCTAAAGTAGTGCACCCTATACCCTATGGGGCCCTGGTCTAAAGTAGTGCACAATACGGGGCCTGGTCTAAAGTAGTGCACCCTATACCCTATGGGGCCTGGTCTAAAGTAGTGCACCCTACAGGGCCTGGTCTAAAGTAGTGCACCCTACGGGGCCTGGTCTAAAGTAGTGCACCCTATGGGGCCTGGTCTAAAGTAGTGCACCCTATACCCTATGGGCCCTGGTCTAAAGTAGTGCACCCTATACACTATGGGGCCCGGTCTAAAGTAGTGCACCCTATACCCTATGGGGCCCGGTCTAAAGTAGTGCACCCTATACCCTATGGGGCCCGGTCTAAAGTAGTGCACCCTATACCCTATGGGCTCTGGTCTAAAGTAGTGCACCCTATACCCTATGGGCCCTGGTCTAAAGTAGTGCACCCTATACCCTATGGGCCCTGGTCTAAAGTAGTGCACCCTATACCCTACACAAACCGATAACTATACTGATCCTAGATCAGAACTCCTACTCAGACAATGAATACCCTATGGGCCCTGGTCTAAAGTAGTGCACCCTATACCCTATGGGCCCTGGTCTAAAGTAGTGCACCCTATACAAACCGATAACTATACTGATCCTAGATCAGAACTCCTACTCAGACAATGAATACAAGCCCATAACTATACTGATCCTAGATCAGAACTCCTACTCAGACAATGAATACAAGCCCATAACTATACTGATCCTAGATCAGAACTCCTACTCAGACAATGAATACAAGCCCATAACTATACTGATCCTAGATCAGAACTCCTACTCAGACAATGAATACAAGCCCATAACTATACTGATCCTAGATCAGAACTCCTACTCAGACAATGAATACAAGCCCATAACTATACTATACAGTTTAAAAAACCAAACAAATACTTACCCTTTCAAGTACATTAGTATTCTATATAGCCTCTATGAGCAACAGAGTCCCCAAATACAGTATAAAAATCAAGAAAGAGTACAAGTATTATATAGAGACATTATTGGATGGAACTCCGTTCCATCTCCTATTGTTCAAGTGAACAGCAAACCTGGTTTTTAAAAAAACCCAAAACAGATGAAGCAACACTTCACCGCACACAACGCCTCTCCCCTATTTGACCTAGATAAGTTTGTGTGTATTGATATGTAGGCTACGTGTGCCTTTAAAAAAAAAAAAATTATGTAGCTCTGTCCTTGAGCTATTCTTGTCTATTAAAATGTTCTGTGTAATGTCATGATTCATGTGGAGCCCAGGAAGAGTAGCTGTTGCTTTTGGAAGAGCTATTCTAATCAAATATCACAATACCAAAGACTGTGTTATATACAATAGAGACTTATGAAGACACACAACCTCAGACACAGACAGAGTGAACGTAGCTTCTCTAAATCAAAGACTACAAAAGAGAAATAAGTTCAAATGTCAAGATTTCACAGAAACAAAAACACACAAGCAACTACAAAACAGACCCTAGGCAACTACAAACACACACACAATTAGGCAACTACACAAACACAATTAGGCAACTACACACACACACACACAATTAGGCAACTACACACACACACACACACACACATATATACACACACACACACACACACACACACCAGGCAACTACAAACACACCAGGCAACTACAAACACACACACACTAGGCAACCGAACACACACACACTAGGCAACCGCGCGCACGCACACACTAGGCAACCGCGCGCACGCACACACTAGGCAACCGCGCGCACGCACACACTAGGCAACCGCGCGCACGCACACACTAGGCAACCGCGCGCACGCACACACTAGGCAACCGCGCGCACGCACACACTAGGCAACCGCCCGCACGCACACAACGGCAACCGCCCGCACGGCAACCGCCCGCACGCACGGCAACCGCCCGCACGGCAACCGCACGCACGGCAACCGCACGCACGCACGGCAATCGTGCAAATAATAACGTCTCCCTGCTCAAAGGGATATTCAATTGTTGCTTTTTTTTTCTTCAATAGGGGCCCTTCTTTGCGAGGCATTGGAAAAGCTTCCTGGTCTTTGTGGTTGAATCTGTGTTTGAAATTCACTGCTCGACTGAGGGACCTTAGAGATAATTGTACGTGTTGGGTACAGAGATGAGGTAGTCATTCAAAAATCATGTTAAACACTGTTATTGAATACAGAGCGAGTATGTAACTTAAGCACATTTTTACTCTTTAAATGATTTAGGCTTGCATTAACAAAGGGGTTGAATAGTTATTGACTAAAGACATTTCAGCTTTTCATTTTTAATTAAGTTGTAAAAAAAAAAGAAAACGTACAGAAAACATAATTCCACTGACATTATGGGGTAATGTGTATAGTTGGTCAGTGACAAAACAAATCTCAATGTAGTCCATTTTAAATTCAGGCTGTAACAACAAACACGTGGGAAAAGTCAAGGGGTGTGAACACGGTCTGTAGTCAAAATGTGGTTGATTTTAATTAACAGAATACTCCATGACATGAATAGTAGATGGTAGTATTGTCAAACGTGTCGACAACGGTGATGCAACTTACCAGTGAAAATAACCCCGGGGTGGGTAGAGGAGGCACAAGGCAGAACTAGACAGCTGTTGATCCCCAATGCCCTTCCTTATGAACTGTTCTCACTGAACAATTTTTTTTTTAAAAGACTGCACTTACACAGGCATTTTCTTTTATGGGCTTAGGTGGTGGGCGTAGCAGGGGGCGTGACAGAGATTACATTTACATTACATTTTAGAGGACCAAGGATCAATGGAGACACTCAAGTTTTTTTTTAAATCATGCATCTTTTGAAACATTCACAAATAGTAATGGCCTCTAAACCTTCCAGCTGCCTACTGGACCCTATTCCAACTAAACTACTGAAAGAGCTACTTCCTGTGCTTGGCCCTCATATGCAGAGCATAATAAATGCCTCCCTATCTACCAGATATGTACCAAACGTACTAAAAGTGGCAGCAACAAAGCCTCTCCTGAAATAATATTTAGTGAAAAAAAAAAAAAAAATTAAATGGCCTTTATCGAATTTGTCATTCCTCTCAAAAATGTAAGAAAAAGTTGTTGCTAGGCAACTCACTGCCTTTCTGAAGGCAGATAATGTCTACTAAACGCTCCAGTCATCATAGCGCTGAGATCGCACTCGTAAAGGTGGTAAATTACCTTTTAATGACCTCAGACCAAGGCTTTGTGTTTGTCCTCCTGCTCCTAGACCTTAGTGCCGCTTTCTGCACCATCGATCACCACATTCTTTTGGAGAGATTGGAAACCCTAATTGGTCGACATGGACATGTTCTTGCCTGGTCGAGATCATATCGTTCAGAAAGATGTCAGTTCATCTCTGTGGATGGTTTGTCCTCTGACAAATCAATGGTAAGTTTCGGTGTTCCTCAAGGTTCCGTTCTAGGACCACTATTATTTTCACTATATATGCTACCTCTTAGTGGTCATTGGGAAATACAAATGTCAACTTTCACTGCCATGCGGACGAAACACAGCTGTACATTTCAATGAAACATAGTGAAGCACCTAAATTGCCTTCCCTGGAAGCCTGTGTTTCAGACGTAAGGAAGTGGATGGTTGCAAATGTTTTTAAGTTTAAACTTGGACAAAACAGAGATGCTAATTCTAGGTCTCAAGACACAAAAATGATCTGCTGTTTGACAAGGATAGTTGTACAGTCGGCTCAAATAAAACTGAAGGATCTCTGCGTTACTCTGGAACCTGGTCTCTCTGTTGACAAACATATCAACAATATTTAAAGAGCAGCATTAATCCAGATTTGTAACATTGCAAAAATCAGACACTTTTTGGCTAACATTTTCTGGCAGAAAAACGAATCCATGCGTTTGTCACTTCTAGATTAGACTACTGTAATGCTTTACTCTCAGGCTACCCGGATAAAGCACTAAATAGTCTTCAGTTAGTGCTAAACAAGGCTGCTAGAATCTAGACTAGAACCAAAACATTTTGATCATATTACTCCAGTGCTAGCCTCTCTACAGTGGCTTCCTGTTAATTAAGGCCAGTGCTGATTTCAAGGTGTTACTGCTACCCTACAAATCATTACATGGACTTGCTCCAACCAGATGATTTGGTTCTGCCGTACATACCTACACGTACGCTACGGTCACAAGACGCAGGCCTCCTTACTGTTCCTAGAATTTCTGAGCAAACAGCTGGAGGCAGGGCTTTCTCCTATAGAAATACATTTTTATGGAATGGTCTGCCTATCCATATGAGAGACGCAGACTCGGTTTCAAGTCTTTACTTTAGACTCATCTCTTCAGTAGGTCCTATGATTGAGCGTGGTCCTGCCCAGGGGACCGAAAGTGAACGACAAGGCAATGGAGTGACCAACCACCCTTGCCGTCTCTGCCTGGCCGGTTCCCTTATGTCCACTGGGATTCTTTATCTCTGACCATATTACGGGGGCGGAGTCACTATAATGCTCACGCTCTCCAATGCCGTCCCCTGGGAGGGGTGAATCACGTCGTACCAGGCTTTCTCAACCTAAGTGGATTGAGTCACTGGCGTGATCTTCATTCCTGTCCACTGACTTGGCTGTCCCCATCCCCAGTCCACCTGGTCGTGCTGCTGATCCAGTTTCTGTTGTTAGGCTGCAGCTATGGAATCCTAACCACCTTGTCCCAGACCTGCTTTTACGACCCACCACCCCCCCACCCCCCCCCCCCCGGCACCTGCTGTCTCGACCTCTGAATGTTCGGCTATGAAAAGCCATCTGACATTAACTCTGCCCTCTTGCACCCTCTACAACCACTGTGATTATTACTTCACCCTGCTGGTCTTCTTTGAACATCTTGAAAGACGATCTGGCCTTAGCGGCCACGTACTCTTATGATCTCCACCTGGCACACAGAACCTGGTTCCTCTCTAGGTTTCTTTCTAGGTTCCAGGCATTCAAGGAAGTTTTTTTTTTTTTCACTAGCCACTGTGCTTCGACATCTGCATTGCTTGCGCTTCTGGTGTTATAGGCTGGGTTTCTGTATAAGTACTTTGTGACATCTGCTGATGTAAAAACGGCTTAATAAATAAAATGTGATGGTTTGAGGCCTCCATTAAAAACATTTTTTTTTAAAAGCAAGCATATTTCCTGCAATTACACACATTTTACCATGCAGCTGAGAGGAAATGTGACAGTTCATTTCCTGCGATTCTATGCATTTTGCCAAGGCTAATTCTATTTTATTTTGCTCAAAAAATGACAAAATTAGTACTGCTAAATTCATTATTTTGGGGTTATGTCAATTCTCCCTGTCTAGTTTTTATTTACTTTGGTGACTGTTAGTTCTCAAAGATACCCTAAATTTAAAAATATATATTAGATCCATTATCTTTTCTACATAGTTTATATCTGGTTTAGTTGGGGGGTTTTTTGGTTGGTATTTTTACACTTGGACGATCCGAGAAAATGCTTAGGCGGCCAACCCAAGGATTACAACGGCAGAAAAATCCCTGTTAAAGGAGACGACAGCACTTCGTCTCTAGTCGCAATAAACTAGGCTAATGCAAGAACACCAGCCAATCATTCACACAACAACAACAACACACTTTCTTCATATATAGATTTCTTTACTACATTATTTCCCCATGACAACCACGATAATCTGACACTGTTTTTGCTTGACCACATTACCATAACAATAAAAGGCATGCTCCGACGGCCGGTGTCAGTGTAACGGATATGAAACATACCCTAGCCTACAATGAATAGGATTCCAAGCTACGACCTCAGTCTATCCCAAACACCATGGAATTATAACGGAGCTTAAAAAAATAAAAAAATAAAATCCTGTTTAACAGAAGATTCACACCAATGTGGCTCAAACTAGGAATGAAGAAACTATCAACTACTATCAACTTGAAAAGACACGACTGAAGAAAAGTAGGTACATAACAGTCTACTCTTTACCTGCTCATTCTGACATCTTCCTTGTGATGAGAGAAGTACAGTAGTATCCAGCCTTAGTGTTTTCCTTCTCTTCCTGTTGTCTCAGTCAGAGCTTGCTAGCCATGTTGTGCTGTGCTAGTCCTATACGAGAGACTGACTGGCTGGCACTCAGCTCAAAGATACCTAGGGCTCAAAGAGGGAGGGATTAAAGCCTTTAAGTGTTTGGCATAAACTTCCTTCCTGTTCAGTTTGTTTTTTTGCCATTATTTTCCAGGGAATTATAGAAATACAGTCATACTTCACCCTCTGGTTCAAGCCCCACTCCAAATCAGTTCAAAACTCAAAACACTGCTTTGTAGCGACAGTCCCCTCTAAAATTGAGGCCATGCTTCAGGACCCAACAGAAAAGAAAGGCGACAGCTGAGAGAGAGAATGAGCGCGAGAGAGGAGGAGCGGGAGAGAGAAAGAGAAGGAGCGAGAGAGAGAGAGAGAGAGAGAGAGAGAGAGAGAGAGAGAGAGAGAGAGAGAGAGAGAGAGAGAGAGAGAGAGAGAGAGAGAGAGAGAGAGAGAGAGAGGAGGAGCAGGAGAGAGAACGAGAGGAGGAGTCAGAGAGAGAGAGCAAGAGGTGACCCTAATAAGCCTCTTTAGTGTGGTGACAGAACAGGTCCAGGACAGGATTCCTTCTTTTCACTCTGTCAATTAGGTTCATATTGTGGAGTAACTACAATGTTGGACCTGGACCTAACCAACTGGCAAGTGTCTTCACTGACATCTCAACATGTCCCTGTCTGAGTCTGTAATACCAACATGTGTCAAGCAGACCACCATCGTCCCAGTGCCCAAGAACACTAAGGTAACCAGCCTAAATGACTACCGACCTGTAGCACTCACGTCTGCAGCCATGACGGAAGTGCTTTGAAAGGCTGGTCATGGCTCACATCAACACCATAATCCCACTAACCTTAGACCCACACCGATTTGCATACCGCCCCAACAGATCCAGATGATGCAATCTCTATTGCACTCCACACTACCCTTTCCCACCTGAACAAAAGGAACACCTACGTGAGAATGCTGTTCATTGACTACAGCTCAGCGTTCAACACCATACCGCTCTCAAAGCTCATCACTCAGCTGAGAACCCTGGGACTAAACACCTCCCCCTGCAATTGGATCCTGGACTTCCTGATGGGCCGCCCCCAGGTGGTAAGAGTAGGTAACAACACGCCCGCCACGCTGATCCTCAACACGAGGGCCCTTCAGGTCGGGCTGGGCGATATGGCCAAAACATCATATCACGGTATTGAATTTTTTTTATATATATAGTTTTTATCACAGTATCACAGTATTTTATGTTTTTAAATTAGAACATTTCTAAATGTGCTTTATAAGTAGTGCATGACCTTAGGGTGGCAACAAATACATTAAGTAACTTCAAAATGGGTCTTTCTCCATTCTGAATGTTTATATTGTTCAATTCAACAATTTTTGGGGGGTATTTTCATATATTTTATGCATTTGTTGCACTCATTTGAGATAATTGTCACACTGCCATACAGGGCTGCATGAATAAACCTTATTTTGAACCAAACGTTGCAATAGCGTTTTGACTTGTGATTTCGAGCAAAACACTTTGAAATGTTGGAATCATGGAAATAGAATGACTATTCTAATTCTATAGTTAGAATATGATAGTGGTCACTTTGAATAGTGTTGTTTGACATGAAAACAAATGAAAATGCCAGGGAGGAGTTATTGCGATTTTTTTTTTAGGAACCTAACACTTAGGGTAGGAACCAAAGTGTTGATAATTGTTTCCTAGGGGACCCTATAATCTTTGGCTACATTGTCTGTTTTCTCTTAGCTACCTCATGTAGCTAACATATTACTGCTTCTGGTATTCCTCTTTGATTTAGAAGATACTGTTGCACAAACAACATGCTGATTTTGGTCTATACCATCACTGGTAGTATCAGGCTGTATAACTAATTATGTTTGCTCTGACTCCGTACATTAGCTAGCTACCTAGCGATTAGCGGCTAACAAGATTTAGGCCCCAACTTGCTAAGAAAAGACAAACTAGCTGTGTGCTGATGTAAGAAACACAAACTAATGGTGTAATTATAGAACACTGGTGGATTTATATGAAGAAACAAAGTGAAAACAGCAATGTTGCCATCGACATTGTTGCATGCGCTGCATTGACCATGCAGACTGAAAGCAGCATGAAGAGAGAGAGCGAGAGATGACTCATGTAGCGAAGTAAACTATAAAAACGGATGTTACACACGACGCATCACTTTTTTAAAATTTTAAATCAAACATTCAAATACCGTTATAGAAGGTAAGTAAAAACCCAAACTGGTCCATGCATTAATACCGGTATATCGTAAAATACGGTATACCGCCCAGCCCTACCCTCAGGGGTGCGTGCTCAGTCCCTTCCTGTACTTCCTGTTCACTCATGACTGCATGGCCAGGCACGACTCCAACACCATCATCAAGGTTTGCCGATGACAACAGTGGTAAGCCTAATCACCGACAACAATGAGAAGCCTATAGGGAGGTCAGAGACCTCAAATAACCGGTGCCCCCGCACATTGACTCTGTACCGGTACCCCCTGTATATAGCCTCCACATTGACTCTGTACCGGTACCCCCTGTATATAGCCTCCACATTGACTCTGTACCGGCACCCCCTGTATATAGCCTCCACATTGACTCTGTACCGGTACCCCCTGTATATAGCCTCCACATTGACTCTGTACCGGTCCCCCTGTATATAGCCTCCACATTGACTCTGTACCGGTACCCCCTGTATATAGCCTCCACAATGACTCTGTACCGGTACCCCCTGTATATAGCCTCCACAATGACTCTGTACCGGTACCCCCTGTATATAGCCTCCCCATTGACTCTGTACCGGCACCCCCTGTATATAGCCTCCACATTGACTCTGTACCGGTACCCCCTGTATATAGCCTCGCTATTGTTATTATACTGCTGCTGTTAAACTATTTGTTACTTTTATTTACTTAACACTTATCTTCAAGCATTGTTGAGTAAGGGCTCGTAAGCAAGCATTTCACTGTAAGGCCTGTTGTATTCGGCGCATGTGACTAATAGGATTTGATGTTGTTGATCCATCCTCAGTTCTCTCCTATCACAGCCACTAAACTGTGCCACTTAAAGTCACCAGTGGCCTCATGGTGAAATTCCTGAGCGGTTTCCTTCCTCTCTGGCAACTGAGTTAGGAAGGACGCCTGTATCTTTGTAGTGACTGGGTGGATTGACACATCATCCAAAGTGTAATTAATATCTTCACCATGCTCAAAAGGGATATACAATGGCTGTTGTTTTTTTTGTTTGTTTTTCTACCCATCTGCCAATAGGGGCCTTTCTTTGCGAGACATTGGAAAACCTCCCTGGTCTTTGTGGTTGAATCTGTGTTTGAAATGCACTGCTCAACTTAGGGACCTTAAAGGTTAATTGTTTGTGTGGGGGTACAGAGATAAGGTAGTCATTCAAAAATCATGTTAAACACTATTATTGCACAGAGTGAGTCCATACAATTTATTATGTGACTTGTTAAGCAAATGTTTACTCCTGAACATATTCAGGCTTACCATTAACAAAGAGGGTTGAATACTTATTGACTAAAGACATTTCAGCTTTTCATTCTGTATTAATTGGTAAAAATATCAAAATACATCATTCCACTTCAACATTATGGGCTTTTGTGTGCAGTAGGCCATTGACCAAAACATTTTTTTTGTAATCAATTTGAAATTCAAGCAACAAAATGTGGAAAAAGTCAAGGGGTGTGAAGGTACTGTATGTAAAATAGTAATGGAAAAGGGAGGAGAACCTGGTCATTTCTGTGTAGGAATGGGGAAGTAGGCAAGTCAACTAAGAACAAATTCTCATTTAGAATGACGGCCTACCCCGGGCCAAACCTGAACGACGCTGGGTCAATTGCGCACCACCCTATGGGACTCCCAATCACGGCCGGATGTGATACAGCCCGGGTTCCAAACCAGGGACTGTAGTGACACCTCTTGCACTGAGATGCAGTGCCTTCGACCGCTGTGCCATTCGGGAGACCTTATTCCAATCACTATGGAAATTAAGAAGATCATTGACTTGGAGGGAATTTAGATAGAAGCGCATCATATTTTTTTTAATCACTCATCTGCAGAAAGACATCAGAGTAGTGGAATGGGGTGTTGGACATCATGCGGGTACAATTTTTTTTTTATTTCACCTTTATTTAACCAGGTAGGCTAGTTGAGAACTAATTCTCATTTACAACTGCGACCTGGACCAAGATAAAGCATAGCAGTGTGAACAGACAACATAGAGTTACACATGGAGTAAACAATTAACAAGTCAATAACACAGTAGAAAAAAAAGAGAGTCTATATACATTGTGCGCAAAAGGCATGAGGAGGTACGCAAATAATTACACTTTTGCAGATTAACACTGGAGTGATAAATGATCAGATGGTCATGTACAGGTAGAGATATGAGGCAAATGAGGCAAACCATTACCACATATTTTGTGAATGCCCTGAGCTTGTTTCTTACTGGCAGGACGTGCAAAGATGCATGGAAGGCATATTTAGGGTTGATGTCTCATGCAGAGGTGAGGTTCTGTATTCAGTGGCCTACTGGTTAGAGACTTGGGCCACTAACTGAAAGGTTGCTGGTTCAAATCCCCGAGCTGACAAGGTAAAAAAAAATCTGTTGTTCTGCCCCTGAACAAAGCAGTTAAACCCACTGTTTCCCTGTAGGCTGTCATTGTAAATAATAATTTGTTCTTTAACTGACTTGCCTAGTTAAATAAAAGAAGGTTACTTTTTTTTAAATATATATTCAGGGAACAAGCTTGATTGGTAATACTCCCAATCGCAAGTAAGAAAGCCCTTATAACAGTTAGAATCAAAGGCGTCCGTGGTAGATGAGTGGATAACATGTGATCTATGTGATGGAGAGGCTGACCTTTTCTCTGAGACTACAGGGGAAAAAAATGGATTCATAGTGACTGTCAAAATGGATTGAGTAAATATAACATCGTTAAGGTCTGATTTTGTTTAATGGTCAAAGTGGAAAAATCTGGCTCTGTAATACAATCCATCTGTTCACCTGTTAATAGTTACTGTATAAAAAATAAAAAAAACTGGAGAGAAAAATATTGGAACATTGAGAACAAAGACCTTTGTTCTATGACACTGCATTCCTGAGACTCACTGAATGTCTTAATTTTTGTTTTGTTTTAATGCTTTTTAACTTTTGTGCTCTCTTTGTCTTGATGCTTTTCATTGTAGACATCTTGCATATTCACACTTAAAAATGGAGGCAACTATATGTACATTCTATATTTGGACTTGGTGATGCGGAGTGGCCCTGAGGGGCTGTGTTGCATGAGTGGACTTTCTCATGGACAACTGAACTATGGCTTGGTGTGAGAGAAGTCTCAATGAAATGTAACTTGTGTCTGAATCTTATTTTTGCTCCCCCCCCCCCCAAATAAAAACAGAATTTCAACAACAACAAATATTTAGACTAGAGGTGGAGGATTTGAATGAACATGTGTAATAGCTGGGTGGAGGTAGGCCTATTGAATGGGCATGTAGGTTAACTGCTGGGGAAGCTTGATAGAATAGCTTTATAAAAAAAAAAAAACTTTAAAAAATGCTTAATCAACATCTTCTCACACTCACAGACATGTCATAACTTACAACATGCAAGTCTGCAAATGTATATCGCTTTTGCTGACCGAATGTTTACTATGCAGTTGTTGTTGTCTTTCTACCAGCATAAAATGTCGTTTCGTCAGTGGCGTGTGATCTCTCTACATGGGATTATGCTTTTGAAGAAAGAGAGCTGTGCAGAGTGACAGACACCAGCACTGTTAAAACAACAATGTCACTCCCCAAGACACCAACCATAATGGGTTAGGCTCCTAGCCTTCAGCGATATCCTTCAACAACAGCTATGTCTAATAACATGGCTACGCATGCCACTCAAACCCCCCCCCCCCCCCCCCATCTCAACATCACTGTCAACTCCAGGGAGGTCAGCCAGCACGCAGGAGCCAGAGAAACGGGCTAGGTTGGTGACCTCTAGAGAGGAACGTATAGGGACGCTGCATGTGGAAAGAATAACATTTGTCACAGAGACACATTCAACAGGTGACCCATGCTAATTGATGGGGCACAGCCCGTCAGTGGGGCAGGCAGTAACTCTAGGATGTCCCGGTAGGACAGGCCACAGAATGACACAGGGCCAACTGGCTTTTCAAAAGCCACAGCTGGATTGGCTCCTAATATGTGATCACATAAATCATTCAACTGATCTCCCCCTACCACATTCATAGATGCTAACTGCTTTAGAGCCTAATGATGATGGTGTCTTCTGACATCGCTTGTTGTACATTTTTGGAAACATAAGGAATGTATCTTTAAAAAACAAAAAGGTTAAATTACTACACACCTTTGTGTTCCCACAAAGCCATATCTCCATGTTACTACAGAAGACAGACAGAATAAATATGCAGCCACCTGTGCTAATTATCAAACAATCAAATGTATTTTTAAAGCCCTTTTTACATCAGTCAATGTCACAAAGTGCTTTACAGAAACCCAGCCTAAAACCACAAACAGCAAGCAATGCAGATATAGAAGCATGTTGGCTAGGAAAACCTCCCTAGAAAGGCAGGAACCTAGGAAGAAACCTAGAGAGGAACTAGGCTATGAGGGGTGGCCAGTTCTCTTCTGGCTGTGCCGGGTGGAGATTATAACAGAACATGGCCAAGATGTTCAAACGTTCATAGATGACCAGCAGGGTCAAATAATAATAATCACAGTGGTTGTCGAGGGTGCAGCAGGTCAGCACCTCAGGAGTAAATGTCAGTTGGCTTTTCATAGCTATCTCGCGTGCTCCGAACACCTATGTGTAAACGCAACTGGAGGCACATACTGCTTGTGGAAATGTGCAAAACTGCTCTAAAACGTTAAAAACACCGCATCGGAATTGTAGTTGACATGGAGCCAAATGTGGGTGAACGTAACCGCTGTAAACACTACACATATGGAGTAGGGTTTTCGATAACTAATATCCCTTTACCACATCCTCAGAAGCACTAAATACATGGGTAGAAAATGGGAAGGATAAAAACATTAATGAATATATGATAGGCCTATATGTAGACAAATATATGGGAGTACGTACAGACTGAGCGTTATTTTGACAATACAATCCTTCATATTTAAATATACGAGGCAGATTAAGTCACACTTGCTCCTCCAGTGTTACATATGACCATAGGTTGTCACAGCTGAGTACCGACGTAACATGTTTTCATTGCACGATGGAGGCTTTGAGTGTGAGCAGTTGTTTACTGCCCTAACACTAAAAACGGTTGATGTTTTTTCAAAAAGGTTCTATCACATATGGATAGCTACAGCAAACATTATAACAGTCATGTTTATATCAGTCATTGCAGTATCAACAACCAACCCTGGCAAAGATCCAGATTGTAACGTTAACTGATTACATTGTGCGAGGAGTATGACGTTAGCTTGCCAGTTAGCCCACCAAAACATGTACGTTAAGTATGCTTAATCCAATAAAGACTTTAGCTCAGCTAGATAAACATATTTGGCTATATTAGGTAGCTAAAACACGTTTTTTGGCAATGCTCGCCAACTAGTTTCACAACTACGCTAACATTACACATTATACCAAGGTTAGCTAACGTTGTTTACTTACCGGGTTTGTGAATCCTCAGTTTGACAGATGAAAGCAAAACCCAAATCGGAGGGCAAACAGGACAGACCCCTGCCTACTGTGCCCGAACCGAAATAAACCTTAGCTAGCTAACGCGTTAGCAGATAACTTGTAGCCTGTGTGACTGCATTTTAGCTAGTTACTGTTGACTTAAATCGATGTAGTTAATGTTCGCTACAAGTCAACATGGCTAACTAGCTAGGACGTGCTTGCAACCTGAGAAAGGGTATTCAGGTGGTAGGTACTCTGTAAACCTTAGCTAACGCTAGCTAAATGTCTGACTAAAACACACGATAACAAGCTAGCTAGTTAGCAGCGACTCGGTTTAGCACAATAGCTAATTCGGGTCCCTCAGTTCAGGCAACAATATATATATGTGTGTGTGTCACTCTCCCGTCTAATAACGGCATGCTTCGCATCCAAAACAGTTCGGTACGGCATATATTATGACGACATTTTGTGACGGTTTTGGTATTCGGTAACGGTTTTCGGTAACGGTTTTTGTCGGATGTTCGTGCACACGACATTATTTTCTTCTTTTTCTTCTTCTTCTTCTGTAGTCAAGCCGAAGTTCGATAGCCTTAGTCAACGCCCCTTAATCGGTGATTGGTTCAATTGTAAGGCTGACGCTAGCAAAGACATTTTTATAACTAATCCAAGATTGTTCATATGTGTCGTTTAGAGCGGTAGCTAATGAAGCATATAGTGGGCGGAACAAGTAAGGAGGTGGGGCAAAGCCAAACACGAGATCCTATTGGCGCGTTGTAGTATCATCTATTTGCATATTTCGTTAGGGAACGCCTCCTCTGTATAGTAAGCGTGTGCACAAACTCTATTTGACCTTGCACACCTAAACTTCGCAATTTTTTTTTACTTTGGGAAAACGTTAATTCTATAAAACTTAATGGATTGTGTTTGTAGTTTTGGGAACAGAAAAATGTTTTGGGAACAGAAAAATATAAGGAGATCTTGCCCCAGATTCACAAAACCTTTTAAAGAAGAAATAACTGGCATTTTTTTTCTTAACTATAGACTTAAGAATGAAATTAAGCAAAATTGCTATTCCTCAAAAAGGTTATTGGAAAATGTATTGAGCTATTTCTCATGTTTCTCCTTAAGCAAAAAGTTAAGAAAAAAATAATTATTGAAAATAAAGTTAATGGAAATGTTCTTAAATACATTACCAACCCCTTGTCCTAAACTCTGGGCAGTGAGATAATAAGATCATGAAAGCAACAGTACATGTTTAATTCACTCACAAACTTAATCTGAAAGTTTCGGTATTGATGACTTTAAACCCAAGAACATGTTTTAGATTATTTCCTTCTGAGATTATTGGTCTAACATGATTGTCAATGCTAGCTAGATAGCTAGCTAAATTGGTTGCCTAGCAACAAACATTTTAAGAAGATTCAGAGGAAGATATTTGTCAAGTTTCCAAGAAAATCATAAAATCTTAAAAGATATTGTTGAGGAATTGCACTTACTATCTTACGAACTTCTTGTTTTTTTCTTTCTTAAAAAGCTTCTTATGTTTTTGTGTGAATCTGGGCCCAGATGTTTAAATCGATGAGAAAATTTGCAGAATGTCGGCCCAGTTTCACCTAGTTCCATCCTCTCCCACTAACCCGCGACTGGACTCCATTCAGCCCTAAACTCAGTGGTTGGCGGAAGTAGATGCGGAGTTCGAATTAAGTAGCGCGTCGAGTAAATTTGGTGAAGACGAATGTTCTGAATGGACAACAGTAATATCGAAAACTGGAACAAAAACTACATTGTCTGAAATTGGAGTGAAGGATACCTGTGTAAATGACAATGAATCGTTTCTTGGGATTTCTTGGGATGCGTTTGTTGAGTAAGGATGCATATGTGGGAAAACCGTTTGAGGTGTCGAAAATTGTGACGGCTTGGAAAAGTAGAGTCTGTCAGAGTGACCAGGAGTGGTCTTATTTTGATTAGTTGTATTTCTGAAGAACAGAGGAATATTGCAGTCGGTCTCAAAAGAATCCGGACAACAAAGGTTTTGTGTTTTGAACTTCGGAGTAGAGCGCCGGTCAAAGGAGTCATCTCAGGGATGTTCAGGTTGAATCCCTGATGAGAATTCCTCGTGTGGTTGGTGCCCGGCCTCTGACCCGCTGGGAGATTGGAGGAAATTAAGAAAGTCCGTTGGTCTTGCCATAAAAGCTTTGTCCCCAAACCACTGCTTGTGTAAGAATTGTAAAGGATTTGGCCATGTTTCAAGTGTGTGCAGATGTTTTATTTAAATTGAACCTTTCTTTAAGTAGTCAGTTAAGAACAAATTCTTATCCTGGTTTGGCCTTTCCCGGCCAAACCAGGATGCCAAACCCGCTGCCCTATGGGACTCCCAATCCCGGCTGGATGTGATACAGCCTGGATTTGAACCAGGGACTGTAGTGACACCTCTTGAACTGAGATGCTTAGACCGCTGTGCCACTTGGGAGCCCAATGAATAGAGTATACTGAAGAAAGGTGTGTAGAAGGACGACAGTGTTGTGGTGGGGATCATGATCCTGAGTTCCTGGAGTGCCCTGTAAGGGGGAAGGAGATTGAGTTGGCAAAAGTTAGAGCGATCAATCAAATCTCCTATGATCAAAATAATTGACAAAACAAGAGTTGCTCGTGAAAAGATGGTAGCGGTTTTTGTTGCGTTCATTGCCACAGTCTTTACAAACCTTTTGTCACAGAAAGATAATCATGAGCTTCCCGAAATTGGTTTACACTGAAGTCAAAGTTCAGTAGGAAGGTCCAGCTAGCTAAAATGAGGCAAACGTTTGAGCAGAGTTGAGTAGCTATGCCAGGCCTACTCAACTCTGCTCAAACACTTGCAGCATTATAGCTTGCTCGTCTATGGTAGTCTCGGGTTAATGATATTAGATATGTTGTTCTTTGATCTTGTGTTTGGTTTGGATATGTGTACTAAATAGCCCTCTACTTTTTAATTTAATTTTACAAAACACCATCGAACGGGGACAGTTTTTTTTTGTCACCCAGCACTGCCTGTTCACCAGCCCACAGCACTTACTGGTCCTCGTCCATCTCCTGCATTGAGCTGCAGTTGTAAATGAGAACTTGTTCTCAACTAGCCTACCTGGTTAAATAAATGTGAAATAAACAAATAAAATGGAAAAGCATTTCCATGCAGGCCCCTGTCCTGGGCCCCATCTCAAAGACCTACTGGCTTGCTCCTCACTCCACAGAGCAGCAGTAGCAGCAGGGCTGTGAGCTCCTCACTCCACAGAGCAGCAGTAGCAGCAGGGCTGTGAGCTCCTCACCCACTCCACAGAGAAGCAGTAGCAGCAGGGCTGTGAGCTCCTCACCCACTCCACAGAGAAGCAGTAGCAGCAGGGCTGTGAGCTCCTCACCCACTCCACAGAGCAGCAGTAGCAGCAGGGCTGTGAGCTCCTCACCCACTCCACAGAGCAGCAGTAGAAGCAGGGCTGTGAGCTCCTCACCCACTCCACAGAGCAGCAGTAGAAGCAGGGCTGTGAGCTCCTCACCCACTCCACAGAGCAGCAGTAGCAGCAGGGCTGTGAGCTCCTCAGCGATGCCACAGAGCAGCAGCAGTAGTAGCATGGGTGTGAGAAGGGAAGGAAAGAGCTGCAGACTCAGCCCTTGACACATCACTGGCAAAGACATCGCAAACGATTGAAGACAGATCTAAAAAATCTGGAGAACGTCACGCACCGGAGCCAGCAGCTTGTCCCGGAGGAAAATCATTTGAAACTCTCCTCATTTACTCTGATCCCTTTCCCCCTCTTCTGTTGACCTCTTTCCTCTTCACCATGCATACTGCTCTCATCAGACACTCTTTTAATCCCCCCCCCCCTCTTCTCTAATCCCCCCCAGCATCTGTAGCTGATTTCATGCATACACTATCGCCAAAACTCTGGGAGGAATTTGATCACCAGTTGCACGAGTTCATTCAGGACTTCAAGAAGAGGACAAGGACCAAACGACTGAGACTATAGGGAAATGAACAACTTGTTCTGTTGTTCAGACATCTCAGGAGTCCGACTAGACTGAATAAAATAAAATAAATGAATAAAAAGATGGAATAAAATAAAATAAATTAATAAAAAGGTTCAATGTGTTTCCATCGCATTTTCAACTGTACCAATTAGTTTTGTCAAACACTGTTGCGTTAAATGGCAAATATGCCCACTCCGGTCTTGGTACGTACACTCTAGCCAACAACTGGCAGATACAGTGCGGTTAGGCTAGTCTACATGAGATCATTAAGGGTACAACTAAAGAGTGAGAATATTTGTATTTGTCAAATGGCAGTCAAGCATCGATCATTTATTGGAAAGAAGCATCAACTTGATTATCTGGCACGATTCAGTGAAGTTCATCATCGTTGGTTTCCTCTGTCGACTAATAAACTGCATTGTTTCCCCTGAGTCATAGCAGGACGACCACACGCCATAAAGTGTGAGTCTCAAGTTTAATTCAATTTGATGGTTATCGCATGATTAATTTCTGACACAAAAACAAATACCACTGTATATAAAAGTACCAGTCAAACGTTTGGACAAACTAACTCTTTCAAAAGGTTTTTCTTTATTTGTACTATTTTCTACATTGTAGGATAATTGTGAAGACATCAAAACTACGAAATATCACATATGGAATCATGTAGTAACCAAGAATATATATTTTTTATTTGAGATTCTTCAAAGTAGCCACCCGTTGCCTTGATGATAGCTTTGCAAACTCTAGGCATTTTATCAACCAGCCTCATGAGCTTGTCACCTTGAATAGTTGTCTCTGATTGAGAATCATACTTAGGTAGCCTGGGTTTCACTGTTGGTTTATGGGTGTTTGTTTCCACACGGTACTGTTTCGGTTTGGTTATTTCACATATTCGTTTATTGTTTTTGTATTTCATCGTGTTCAGTGCTTTTCTTATTAAAATCGTCATGAACACTTACCACGCCTCATCTTGGTCCGATCCTTACTCCTCTTCAGACGAAGAGGAGGAAATCTGCCGTTACAATAATGGCCTACCCCGGCCAAACCCGGACGACGCTGGGCCAATTGTGCACCGCCCTATGTGACTCCCAATCATGGCCGGATGTGATGCTGCCTGGATTCAAATCAATAGCTTTTAAAGTTTCATCAAGTGCAGTTTCAAAAACCATCAAGCACTATAATGAAACTGGCTCTCATGAGGACCGCCACAGGAAAGGAAGACCCAGAGTTAACTCTGCTGCAGGGGATAAGTTCATTAGAGTTACCAGCCTCAGATGGCAGTCCAAATAAATGCTTCACAGAGTTCAAGTAACAGACACACCTCAACATCAACTGTTCAGAGGAGACTGTGTGAATCAGGTCTTCATGGTCGAATTGCTGCAAAGAAACCACTACTAAAGGACATCAATAAGAAGAGACTTGCTTGGGCAGAAACAAGAGCAAAGGACATTAGACCGGTGGAAATCTGTCCTTTGGTCTGATGAGTCTAAATTTGAGATTTTTAGTTCCAATCGCCATGTCTTCGTGAGACGCAGAGTAGGTGAACAGATCTCTCTGCATGTGTGGTTCCCACTGTGAAGCATGGAGGAGGTGGTGTGATGGTGAGGTGGTGTGATGGTGTGGGGGTGCTTTGCTGGTGACTCTGTTAGTGAATTATTTACAATTCAAGGCACACTTAACCAGCATGGCTACCACAGCATTCTGCAGGTACACGGCATCCCGTCTGGTTTGCGCTTAGTGGGACTATCATTTTTTTTTCAACAACACAATGACCAAAAACACACCTCCATGCTGTGTAAGGGCTATTTGACCAAGAAGGAGATTCATAGAGTGCTGCATCAGATGACCTGGCCTCCACAATCACCTGACCTCAACCCAGTTGGAAAACAGTGAAGGAAAAGCAGCCAACAAGTGCTCAGCATACAGTGCCTTGCAAAATAATTCATCCCACTTGGCGTTTTTCCTATTGTGTTGCATTTCCTGTAATATAAATAGATTTTTATTTGAATTTCATGCAATGGACATACACTAAAATAGTCCAAATTGGTGAAGTGAAATGAAAAAAATAACTTGTTTCAAAAAATTCAACAAAACAAAAAAAACAGAATAGTGGTGAGTGCATATTTATTCACCCCCTATGCTATGAAGCCCCTAAATAAGATCTGGTGCAACCAATTACCTTCAGAAGTCACATAATTAGTTAAATAAAGTCCACCTGTGTGCAATCTACGTGTCACACGATCTCAGTATATATACACCTGTTCTGAAAGGCCCCAGAGTCTGCAACACTACTAAGCATGGGGCAGTTGTTCAGTATTACAAACTGTGATGGATAATGTCTACAACACAAATGGGCAAAGATATAGATTGGTTTTATTTACACATATGAAAACACGTGCCACAACGGTGCACTTAAGCATTTTTACAATCCAGAAACCGGAATGTCAGTGCAGTTTACAAAAAAGCTGTACTTTGACATCCCCATAGATTTATATAGGGTGCAGGGGGTTATTATGCTCTAAAAATGGCCACCGTCGCCCCCTGGCGACAACGCTTATCTCCTACACAAATCGACAGATAGCAGACATGTTTTGACACAAAATGTTAACAAAAAAGTTAATTAAGCTAGAAAGTCACAATTTCCTAGTCCGTGTACCAGTCTTTTTTTTTTTTTTTGCTATAATTCCACAACTTCACTCCTAAACTTAAATCACTAGATGGCATTTGTGATGTAGGTGAAATGAAATGTTATTTGTCGCATACTGCTAAATATTTAGCAGACAACCCTCTCCCACACGTTAGGGCTGCTGGATATGGTCCAAACATCTAATAGCGTTAACGTTTTTAACCAAATATTGCGATGTTTTAAATGCTACGTGTGTAAAGTAAAACAGGTGCGGGCGCTAAATTCAACATGTACTAAACAAACGGCTGCAAGCAGCTCTGCACATGTCAAGTTAACGCCTACAGCTGCTAAATATACACCTACACACGCTAACTTAACGCGGTCCTTAAATATACTCATTTTACTAGCCGATTTCCCTCCTTTCAACCAGATTTCACCGTTTGGAGGGACTTCCTTTTCCACTGCAAGCAGAGTTTGAACCTTTACAAGGTGACTGTTTTGTCTTAGACATGTGTTGTTACTGAATCGTAAAGTTTATCAGCTAGTTTACAGTGGAAAGATCTGTTTCTCATCACTGGCTATAGAAATTCAGCCAACATGAATCTGACACCAGGATCAGCAGTGTTTAGCATAAACTTCATCAGATATTTTGTTAGCTAATTTAGCAAACGTCGGACCCCGGCCATATTATATCATATAGTTAGTCTCAAACTTTGCCTGGTCATACTGCTAGACGCAGTGAACCGCACCGTCTTGTGTTTTATTAAAAGCCCTGCTGGGAAAAACAAACATGTAAACTATAACAGCCACGGAAACACATTGGACTGTGTTAACATACTATCAAGGTAAATTCATTTACATACTAACAAGGTTGTTGCTTGCATACAGGACCAGGCATACATAGATTAGACAACGGAGATGCTCAACATCCTGGTAGTAATCCGTGTTTTGGGGGACTATTGTCTTTTTATTTTGCTTTATCATTGACAAGCAACCTAAATGTGACTTATCGGCTAGTACTGAAGCAGGACATGTTTTTTTGAGTTACGTTTTTAGCCCAAAGCCTTGTATTCAAGCAAAAACAACTTAAGGTAGGCAACTTCTTCCTGACTGGCTTTCATTTCAACGCTAGGCTAGGATGGGTAATTATCACTTATCCACCGCTATGGAACGTTCACTGTCGTCATGGTAATGAACTCCAGTGTGGATTTGACCTTGTGTTTTAGGTTATTGTCCTGCTGAAAGGTGAATTCATCTCCCTGTGTCTGGTGGAAAGCAGACTGAACTAGGTTTTCCTCTAGGATTTTGTCTGCGCTTAATTCATGAGGCAAAAATGGTGGTCACCAGATAGGCTGGTTTTCTGACCCTACCTTTTTTTTCTCATTTACAACTGTGACCTGGCCAAGATAAAGCAAAGCAGTGTGACAAAAACAACAACACAGAGTTACACATAAACAACCGTTCAGTCAATAACACAATAGAAAAATCTGTATACAGTGTGTGCAAGTGAAGTAAGGAGATAAGGCAATAAATAGGCCAATAGTGGCGAAATAATTACAATTTAGCAATTAACACTGGAGTGATAGATGTGCAGATGAGGATGTGCAAGTAGAAATGCTGGTGTGCAAAAGAGCAGAAAAACAAAAACAAGTATGGGGTTGAGGTAGGTAGTTGGATGAGCCATCTACAGCGTTTTCTCAGTAGAAATTTTCCTGGTTACAGTTCATATGAATTCATTAGGCCCTAATCTATGGATTTCACATGACTGGGAATACAGAGATGCATCTATTGGTCACATATACCTTTAAAAAAATGTAGGGGCGTGGATCAGAAAACCAGTATCAGAATCTGGTGTGACCACCATTTACCTCATGCAGCGTGACATATCTCCTTCACATAGAGTTGATCGGGCTGTTGACTGTGGCCTGTGGAATGTTCTCCCACTCCTCTTCAGTGGCTGTGGGAAGTTGCTGGATATTGGTGGGAACTATCAGCAAAAAGTAGTGGTGGAAAAAGTACTCCATTTTTATACTTGAGTAAAAGTAAAGATACCTTCATTAAAAATGACTCAAGTAAAAATGAAAATCACCCAGTAAAATACTAATTGAGTAATAGTCTATAAGTAAATTGCTCAAATGTGCTTAAGTATCAAAAGTAAAAGTATAAACCATTTCAAATTCCTTATATTAAGCAAACCAGACGGCATTTAATTTTTTTTTTTTTTTTTTAATTTACCAATAGCTAGGGGCACACTCCATCACTCAGACATCATTCACAAACAAAGTATTTGTGTTTAGTGAGTCTTCCAGATCAGAGGCAGTAGGGATGACCAGGGATGTTCTCTGTTTAGTGAGTCCTCCAGATCAGAGGCAGTAGGGATGACAAGGGATGTTCTCTGTTTAGTGAGTCCTCCAGATCAGAGGCAGTAGGGATGACCAGGGATGTTCTCTGTTTAGTGAGTCCTCCAGATCAGAGGCAGTAGGGATGACCAGGGATGTTCTCTGTTTAGTGAGTCCTCCAGATCAGAGGCAGTAGGGATGACCAGGGATGTTCTCTGTTTAGTGAGTCCTCCAGATCAGAGGCAGTAGGGATGGACCAGGGATGTTCTCTGTTTAGTGAGTCCTCCAGATCAGATGCAGTAGGGATGACCAGGGATGTTCTCTGTTTAGTGAGTCCTCCAGATCAGAGGCAGTAGGGATGACCAGGGATGTTCTCTGTTTAGTGAGTCCTCCAGATCAGAGGCAGTAGGGATGACCAGGGATGTTCTCTGTTTAGTGAGTCCTCCAGATCAGAGGCAGTAGGGATGACCAGGGATGTTCTCTGTTTAGTGAGTCCTCCAGATCAGAGGCAGTAGGGATGACCAGGGATGTTCTCTGTTTAGTGAGTCCACCAGATCAGAGTCAGTAGGGATGACCAGGGATGTTCTCTGTTTAGTGAGTCCACCAGATCAGAGGCAGTAGGGATGACCAGGGATGTTCTCTGTTTAGTGAGTCCTCCAGATCAGATGCAGTAGGGATGACCAGGGATGTTCTCTGTTTAGTGAGTCCTCCAGATCAGAGGCAGTAGGGATGACCAGGGATGTTCTCTGTTTAGTGAGTCCTCCAGATCAGAGGCAGTAGGGATGGACCAGGGATGTTCTCTGTTTAGTGAGTCCTCCAGATCAGAGGCAGTAGGGATGACCAGGGATGTTCTCTGTTTAGTGAGTCCTCCAGATCAGAGGCAGTAGGGATGACCAGGGATGTTCTCTGTTTAGTGAGTCCTCCAGATCAGAGGCAGTAGGGATGACCAGGGATGTTCTCTGTTTAGTGAGTCCACCAGATCAGAGTCAGTAGGGATGACCAGGGATGTTCTCTGTTTAGTGAGTCCACCAGATCAGAGGCAGTAGGGATGACCAGGGATGTTCTCTGTTTAGTGAGTCCTCCAGATCAGATGCAGTAGGGATGACCAGGGATGTTCTCTGTTTAGTGAGTCCTCCAAATCAGAGGCAGTAGGGATGACCAGGGATGTTCTCTGTTTAGTGAGTCCTCCAGATCAGAGGCAGTAGGGATGACCAGGGATGTTCTCTGTTTAGTGAGTCCTCCAGATCAGAGGCAGTAGGGATGGACCAGGGATGTTCTCTGTTTAGTGAGTCCTCCAGATCAGAGGCAGTAGGGATGACCAGGGATGTTCTCTGTTTAGTGAGTCCTCCAGATCAGAGGCCGTAGGGATGACCAGGGATGTTCTCTGTTTAGTGAGTCCTCCAGATCAGAGGCAGTAGGGATGACCAGGGATGTTCTCTGTTTAGTGAGTCCTCCAGATCAGAGGCTGTAGGGATGACCAGGGATGTTCTCTGTTTAGTGAGTCCTCCAGATCAGAGGCAGTAGGGATGACCAGGGATGTTCTCTGTTTAGTGAGTCCTTCAGATCAGATGCAGTAGGGATGACCAGGGATGTTCTCTGTTTAGTGAGTCCACCAGATCAGAGGCAGTAGAGATGACCAGGGATGTTCTCTGTTTAGTGAGTTCTCCAGATCAGAGGCAGTAGGGATGACCAGGGATGTTCTCTGTTTAGTGAGTCCTCCAGATCAGAGGCAGTAGGGATGACCAGGGATGTTCTCTGTTTAGTGAGTCCTCCAGATCAGAGGCAGTAGATGACCAGGGATGTTCTCTGTTTAGTGAGTCCTCCAGATCAGAGGCTGTAGGGATGACCAGGGATGTTCTCTGTTTAGTGAGTCCTCCAGATCAGAGGCAGTAGGGATGACCAGGGATGTTCTCTGTTTAGTGAGTCCTCCAGATCAGAGGCAGTAGGGATGACCAGGGATGTTCTCTGTTTAGTGAGTTCTCCAGATCAGAGGCAGTAGGGATGACCAGGGATGTTCTCTGTTTAGTGAGTCCTCCAGATCAGAGGCAGTAGATGACCAGGGATGTTCTCTGTTTAGTGAGTCCTCCAGATCAGAGGCAGTAGGGATGACCAGGGATGTTCTCTGTTTAGTGACTCCTCCAGATCAGAGGCAGTAGGGATGACCAGGGATGTTCTCTGTTTAGTGAGTCCTCCAGATCAGAGGCAGTAGGGATGACCAGGGATGTTCTCTGTTTAGTGAGTCCACCAGATCAGAGCCAGTAGGGATGACCAGAGATGTTCTCTTGATAAGTGTGTGAATTTGACAATTTTCCTGTCAAATTTAACAAGTACTTTTGGGTGTCAAGGGAAATGTATGGAGTAAAAATGACATTATTTTCTTTAGGAATGTAGTGCAGCAAATGTCAAAGTTGGCAAAAATATAAATAGTAAAGTACAGATACCCCCAAAAAACTACTTAAGTAGTACTTGAAAGTATCTTTACTGAAGTAGTTTACACCACTGGCAACGGGTGGGGGCTGAAATAACTGAATCCACTAATTTGAAGAGGTGTTGTCGTGGAAATATCTGGTCAATCACATTTCACAAATACCAGAGCCTGTGAGTTCAATTAGACTTTTAATTACTTCATAATAAAAGCCCAGCTGGATCATGAACACCCCTGTCTTCCAGTCTTGGCGCACACATTTTATAAATGTATCCTCCTCACGTCCTGCTCATAGCAACTCCTCTTAATGGCTCATCACCTCTGGCATTTAGCCCCCGTTATCATCATTAGGACATGGAACCTGTAGAGCCACATAAATGGTTTCATGCATGTAGGACCATAGCAAAAGACCTTTTTTTAAAACTATTATTATTATTTAGAAATGTTATTTACTTGTCCACATGATTAAGCATGTATTTAATATAGCAAAAATAACATGAACTCATTTTGTGAGCTGTCTTTTAGCCAAGATATGAAATGCAATCATAAATGACTGTAGTGTAATATAAGGCACCCACATCAGTTCCATGATGACTGAACAAAAAACCTTGGGATGAACGAGTGACACATTTCCGGGCAAGAGAGATCCATTTGAAATGAATGAATTCTTCCCTCGACCCTCGACCCTCGACCTGCAAGTGTCAACTCGTCAGACGTCATCAGAAGTGTCCACTTCATTTGAGGGCGGAGGGGAGAGGGTGTGTCTTTTGAGTGTTTGGAATACAGCCCTGCACTTCTTGGTATTTGTAGTCTATATTCATATTTATTTATTTATGAACAAAAAAGAGGAATTGTCGCATGCAAACAAGCATACAAACAAACTATTTACATTGCCAGGAATCCTAAACAAACAAGTCATATTCATTAATAATACAACACATTTTAATGGCCTTTTTTGTTTTTTCATTTTAGTTAAAGTAGTGCCATATTGTTTAAACTTCATTTATAAAGTGAATAAAAAGTTAGGTTTTGTATTAGACCATTTGCATTTGTGAATATGAAATGTACCCAGTATTATTAGCAGATGACTTAAATATACTACATCTTTATCTATGTCAGAATTTCTGAAATAAATCATCATATCAAAATCATTAAATAGTACAAACGGTCCTATTTTTGTTTGTAACAAAATTGTGTATGTCAAGCCAAAACATTGTACTATAAATAAAGGCAAAAAACAAATGCAAAATGGTCTCCTTCTCCGTTCCACAGAAATCACATTTATAGTCAATATTCAGCATGACTATTTCCAAAACATGTTTCACAGGATAAATTCTATGTAACATTTTAAATGAAACTTCGTTTACCTTGTTACTGATACAATATTTGTTAGCAATTTTCCATGCTTTCCCCCATTGTATATCATCATAGATATTTGACCAAAATAATCTTACTGAGGGAATTGTAGTATCACAAACATTATTCCTAATCTGTTTATTACTACATTTATCTTTGATGTTAATATTGCCAATGAATATATTTTCATGTAAATCTATGTTACTAACATCAACCACAGAGGAATTTAAAAGAGATTACAAACCCTCTTGGAATCGCATCAAAAACAATCGCATATTCTTTTTTATCAAGAAATTCCCCATATGAGAGTAGATATCCATCCTCATTCAGTAACTGACCAACTAAAATAATTTTATTTTCAAACCAGTTACGAAAAAAATAATTATTTTTAAATTATATATCTTTGTTGTTCCATAGAAAGTATATGTGAGGGGAACAATTGTGTTTATACGCTAACATCCAAGCTAAAATTGTCTACTTATGGAATTTGGCAAATTTTACTGGGATTTTATCAACATCAAAATTACATCGAAGCAAAAAATGCCAACAGTTGTAACGGATTTCCTCCTCTTCGTCTGAAGAGGAGAAGCAAGGATCAGACCAAGGTGCAGCATGGTACGTGTTCATTCATACTCTTTATTAAAACAATCTGACACTGAAACAAAACAATAAACGACACGTGAAATAACCAAACCGAAACAGTTCCGTGTGGAACAAACACTCACACGGAAATTAAACACCCACGAAACACAAGTGGGAAAAGGCTACTTAAGTATGATTCTCAATCAGAGACAACTAACGACACCTGCCTCTGATTGAGAACCATGTCAGCTCTTTGTACCTTGTCAGCTCGGGGATTTGAACTTGCAACCTTCCGGTTACTAGTCCACTAGGCTACCCTGCCGATCTCTTTATTGAGATCCCTTTGTAGACTGTTAAAATCAATGGTTCAGTCGAGACTGTATCAACCTTGTCAGCCATATCTACAGATATCAGCCAGAAATCAATACGGGATTGTATAGATAAATCTTTGGTACTCCATGTAAACATAATCTAATCTGGGTTCTTATGTCTCCAAATATCTAGAACACTTAACCTTAAACATATATTCCTAATCTTACAAACAGTATTGCTATCCTTAGGAGGCCATCTATCTAGATTATCATGTAATACTCTATTAAAATCTCCACCCCATATTTCTTTGGCCAATGGAAATGTAGACATAATTTTACTTATTTTCCTCTCAATGTCTCTAAGTAAAATAAAGTTACTTGACTTGTTATTGGAAGCATAAATATTTACAACAATGAATTGAACATGGTTGACCTCTACCAGTAGTATAATCCACCTCCCTGTATGATCTGCTTCATGACTCAATATGTGACCCTTAATGTTGCCTTTTAAAATAGCGACACCTGCTGACCGATTAGTACCAAATGAAAACCAAATATCATTCTCCCATTGACACTTCCAAAACGCAGTATCTGTGGAACAGGCATGAGTTTCTTGAATGAAATAAAAGTCGGCACTCTTACCCGTACAATACAAAAATAAAGATTTCCTTTTCAAAATATTACGGATTTCCATGGCATTAATAGAAAAAACAGAAATGGACACTTACTATCACAGTGACTAGATGAAGAATATTAAACTTGTATACGTTCACATGAATCAGGGTCTCACAAATAGAAAAGTTCTTACTAGTTGCAAATAAAAACAGTCCTTTGCACCACGCAAGTGGTTGACGTAAATTATATATATATATTTTTATACAATTGCAAATAACATTGTACCATAGATTGGTAAAACGAATAGCCATCAAGCTAACATTAAAAGTCAGTGCGAATTTCCCTGCCATAAAAAAATATATATATTAAAAAAAGCTTGGCTCACACAAAAAAAATGCTCTTTCCACAAGAAATATAAAGTTTTATCAGATGCAAATAAAAAATCAGTCCTGCACAACTCACTTGATAAGTCCAGCAGTCAACAAACTAGGCGTCAGCGTGAATTTCCCTTCCATTACCAAAAGCCTTGGCTAGATACGTTGTGAATGACCTTTTCCCTTCCTTCCTTGCTCTCTCAATCATCCGCCACAGACGATTCCCGAGCTTATTTGTCAAATGCTGTCACTTCCTCAGGTCATTTTTCTTTGCACTTTTCCATGTCATATCCCTCACTGTCCTGGAGATGAATCTCATGATCACTGGTCGTGGTGGCTGGTTGTTTTCCCCATCTCTCAGCCTACCCAGGCGGTGCACTACATCCAGAGAACCTGCAACAATATTTCGCTCCTCCTCCGGGACTAATTGCCCTGCAAATGTCCTTCACTCTTGCTTTGATGTTCTTGTCAGATTTTTCTGCTTTTCCATTAATTCGAAGACTACCGGTCATTCTCGTTGACCTTTGACTCCATTTCGGGGAGTTTCCTCTCCTGCCTTGCAACCTGAATGTTCAATGTTGCGTTCTGCTGCTTGTTAAGGGTTGCGTCAATCGAATCTGGTATCAGGATAAATATGACAATGAGTCACCGATTGTATACTATGTACTTTTTATAAGCTAAGCACTAAGTGATAAATGCAATTTTCGTATATACGGGCTCTCTGTCACACCTCGCAGGGCAGACAGAGAACTGGCCAACACCCTAAAGGTATCTTCTTTAATAGTCTGACAGAAGTAGTTCCTGCTTCCGAGCCGGCCTGTCAGAGTAGAGGTCAAGTGTGGTTTAAATTTACTCAACCTATCGTTGATTGTTGGCGCACGAGCTGGTCCCAGCCCCCGGGCGCTCCAGTTGATAGATGTAACTGTTGCTGTGTAGAGTATCTATGCGCTCATACCCTAGATACCGTTATCTGGTTCCTGTTATTGCTAAGTTTGAGTTTTAACAAAAGACAGTCTGTTTAACTGCCTACGTTCTGTACGTGTCTCCCACAACTCATGATAGCTGCCTACACCTCAAGGCCAGCCACAGCCTTTCCGCTAGTCACACCATATGTTGCAAAATGTTCCTTCTAACATACACAGACACCCTCATGATAGGCCAAGCATATTTTCAATCCTCACAATCCCCCTTTTCACACCCCCCATGGGTGTGAATACAAATTCAGCAATGAATCATATAAAAGCTACAAAGTTTAAAATACCTTCATGTCCTCCATTCGATCCCACTATGTACTAGATTGGCTACCAGCCACCTAGGAACTCTAAACCCTCATGTCAAAAGAGAACAACAGCTCGTTTAAAAACAGAATAAAATAAAATTGTGTTAAATTTAAGTCCCCTAGCGGGTGTCACTCATTATCCTTTATTTCAGCGGTCCCAACATAGTAATATGTTAATAGCATTTCATGAAAATAATAAAACGTTTATTATAATATATATATATATATATATTTTTACAGAAAAACAGAAAAGAAAAATCAACAAAGAAAAATTTAAAAAATAAATTAACAAATGATACATGCTTTTGTCTCCCCCTTTTGACACACACAAGGGTGTCACTTACCAAAAATAGGATAAAACTTCATTGTTTATTGACATGTCACATGTAGGATAAAACTTCATTGTTTATTGACATGTCACATATAGGATAAAACTTTGGTCATGGAAAACAGAGTAAAGCAAAGCATTATTATAAACCATCTGGTCCTCTCAGCTACTCCTATCCTGTACCAGGTGGGCTCCTTGTATTATAAACCATCTGGTCCTCTCAGCTACTCCTATCCTGTACCAGGTGGGCTCCTTGCCACCCAGGGACTCTAAACCTTCACATAAGAGAGGACAAGTTATATCGTACACGTTATGTATTTAAGAAGTTATCATTCCACAACCTCACCCACAGCAAACCAGGGGTCATCCTCAGTCAGCCCCATCTGTCTCCGGAAGTTAGATTCCGTATCTGCATCTTCTTCAGGAGCATCAAGCAAGGGCATCATACCTGAAGCCTGTACCACATCTGTAACAGACTTCTTCAAACAAGGTATGATGCAAGCAGCACAGCACATCAATAACACAAACTGTAGAGAGAGAGACTAAATAACATGTAGAGAGAGACTAAATAACATGTAGAGAGAGACTATATCACATGTAGAGAGATACTATATAACATGTAGACTATATAACATGTAGAGAGAGACTATATAACATGTAGACTATATAACATGTAGAGACTTTATAACATGTAGAGAGAGACTATATAACATGTAGAGAGAGACTATATAACATGTAGAGAGAGACTATATAACATGTAGAGAGAGACTATATAACATGTAGAGAGAGAGACTATACAACATGTAGAGAGAGACTATATAACATGTAGAGAGAGAGACTATATAACATGTAGAGAGAGACTATATAACATGTAGAGAGAGACTATATAACATGTAGACTATATAACATGTAGAGAGAGACTATATAACATGTAGAGAGAGACTATATAACATGTAGAGAGAGACTATATAACATGTAGAGAGAGACTATATAACATGTAGAGAGAGACTATATAACATGTAGAGAGAGACTATATAACATGTAGACTACATAACATGTAGAGAGAGACTATATAACATGTAGAGAGAGACTATATAACATGTAGAGAGAGACTATATAACATGCAGAGAGAGACTATATAACATGTAGAGAGAGACTATATAACATGTAGAGAGAGACTATATAACATGTAGAGAGAGACTATATAACATGTAGAGAGAGACTATGTAACATGTAGAGAGAGACTATGTAACATGTAGAGAGAGACTATGTAACATGTAGAGAGAGACTATATAACATGTAGAGAGAGACTATATAACATGTAGAGACTATATAACATGTAGAGAGAGACTATATAACATGTAGAGAGAGACTATATAACATGTAGAGACTATATAATATGTAGAGAGAGACTATATAACATGTAGAGAGAGACTATATAACATGTAGAGAGAGACTATGTAACATGTAGAGAGAGACTATGTAACATGTAGAGAGAGACTATGTAACATGTAGAGAGAGACTATATAACATGTAGAGAGAGACTATATAACATGTAGAGAGAGACTATTTAACATGTAGAGAGAGACTATATAACATGTAGAGACTATATAACATGTAGAGAGAGACTATATAACATGTAGAGAGAGACTATATAACATGTAGAGAGAGACTATATAACATGTAGAGAGAGACTATATAACATGTAGAGAGAGACTATATAACATGTAGAGAGAGACTATATAACATGTAGAGACTATATAACATGTAGAGAGAGACTATATAACATGTAGAGAGAGACTATATAACATGTAGAGAGAGACTATATAACATGTAGAGAGACTATATAACATGTAGAGAGAGACTATATAACATGTAGAGAGAGACTATATAACATGTAGAGAGAGACTATATAACATGTAGAGAGAGAGACTATAACATGTAGAGAGAGACTATGTAACATGTAGAGAGAGACTATGTAACATGTAGAGAGAGACTATATAACATGTAGAGAGAGACTATATAACATGTAGAGAGAGACTATATAACATGTAGAGAGAGACTATATAACATGTAGAGAGAGACTATATAACATGTAGAGAGAGACTATATAACATGTAGAGAGAGAGACTATAACATGTAGAGAGAGACTATGTAACATGTAGAGAGAGACTATGTAACATGTAGAGAGAGACTATATAACATGTAGAGAGAGACTATATAACATGTAGAGAGAGACTATATAACATGTAGAGAGAGACTATATAACATGTAGAGAGAGACTATATAACATGTAGAGAGAGACTATATAACATGTAGAGAGAGACTATATAACATGTAGAGACTATATAACATGTAGAGAGAGACTATATAACATGCAGAGAGAGACTATATAACATGTAGAGAGAGACTATATAACATGTAGAGAGAGACTATGTAACATGTAGAGAGAGACTATGTAACATGTAGAGAGAGACTATGTAACATGTAGAGAGAGACTATATAACATGTAGAGAGAGACTATATAACATGTAGAGACTATATAACATGTAGAGAGAGACTATATAACATGTAGAGAGAGACTATATAACATGCAGAGAGAGACTATATAACATGTAGAGAGAGAGACTATATAACATGTAGAGAGAGACTATATAACATGTAGAGAGAGACTATATAACATGTAGAGAGAGAGACTATATAACATGTAGAGAGAGACTATATAACATGTAGAGAGAGACTATATAACATGTAGAGAGAGACTATATAACATGTAGAGAGAGACTATATAACATGTAGACTATATAACATGCAGAGAGAGACTATATAACATGTAGAGAGAGACTATATAACATGTAGAGAGAGACTATATAACATGTAGAGAGAGACTATTTAACATGTAGAGAGAGACTATATAACATGTAGAGACTATATAACATGTAGAGAGAGACTATATAACATGTAGAGAGAGACTATATAACATGTAGAGAGAGACTATATAACATGTAGAGAGAGACTATATAACATGTAGAGAGAGACTATATAACATGTAGAGAGAGACTATATAACATGTAGAGACTATATAACATGTAGAGAGAGACTATATAACACATAGAGACTATATAACATGTAGACTATATAACATGTAGAGAGAGACTATATAACATGTAGAGAGACTATATAACATGTAGAGACTATATAACATGTAGAGACTATATAACATGTAGAGAGACTATATATACCATGCAGAGAGAGACTATATAACATGTAGAGAGACTATATAACATGTAGAGAGACTATATAACATGTAGAGACTAAATAACATGTAGAGAGACTAAATAACATGTAGAGAGACTAAATAACATGTAGAGACTAAATAACATGTAGAGAGACTAAATAACATGTAGAGAGACTAAATAACATGTAGAGAGACTATATAACATGTAGAGAGACTATATAACATGTAGAGAGACTATATAACATGTAGAGACTAAATAACATGTAGAGAGACTAAATAACATGTAGAGAGACTAAATAACATGTAGAGAGATACTAAATAACCTGTAGAGAGACTATATAATATGCAGAGAGACTATATAACATGTAGAGAGACTAAATAACATGTAGAGAGAGACTATATAACATTATAACATGTAGAGAGAGACTATATAACATGTAGAGAGAGACTATATAACATGTAGAGAGAGACTAAATAACATGTAGAGAGACTATATAACATGCAGAGAGACTAAATAATATGTAGAGAGAGACTAAATAACCTGTAGAGACTATGTAACATGCAGAGAGACTAAATAATATGTAGAGAGAGACTATATAACATGTAGAGAGAGACTATATAACATGTAGAGAGACTATATAACATGTAGAGAGACTAAATAACATGTAGAGAGACTAAATAACATGTAGAGAGACTAAATAACATGTAGAGAGAGACTAAATAACCTGTAGAGAGACTATATAACATGCAGAGAGACTATATAACATGTAGAGAGACTAAATAACATGTAGAGAGAGACTATATAACATTATAACATGTAGAGAGAGACTATATAACATGTAGAGAGAGACTATATAACATGTAGAGAGAGACTAAATAACATGTAGAGAGACTATATAACATGCAGAGAGACTAAATAATATGTAGAGAGAGACTAAATAACTTGTAGAGACTATATAACATGCAGAGAGACTAAATAATATGTAGAGAGAGACTAAATAACCTGTAGAGACTATGTAACATGCAGAGAGACTAAATAATATGTAGAGAGAGACTATATAACATGTAGAGAGAGACTATATAACATGTAGAGACTATATAACAATATACAGTACCAGTCAAACGTTTGGTCACATCTTCTCAGTACAGGGTTTTTTCTTTCTTTCTTTCTTTTACTCATTTATACATTGGAGAATAATAGTGAAGACATCAAAACTATGAAATAACACATGGAATCATGTAGTAACCGAAAAAAAGGGGTGTTAAACAAATCAGAATCTATTTTTATCTTTGAGATTCTTCAAGTAGACACCCTTTGCCTTGACGACAGCTTTGCACACGTGTATATATTTTGGATATTTCCAGGGGTCTTACAATTCAAATTCAAATTGCTAAATTATCCTTAGATATGGCTTTAGACTTTTTATTGCCAAAAATAAGGGGCCTTTGTGGTTCAGCAGTCTGTATTGAAATGTAGCCTAACTGTTCCACAAACAATGTGTGATGGAGAAATATTTACACGTTATGATAAAGAATTATGTATAAATAATGGCCTTAAGTGTTCAAACGAAATTCCATATTAAACTATTGAAATGTCTGATGAATGTCTAAATATCTGATGAATGTCTGAATGTCTGATGAATGTCTAAATGTCTGATGAATGTCTGAATGTCTGATGAATGTCTAAATGTCTGATGAATGTCTGATGAATGTCTAAATGTCTGATGAATGTCTGAATGTCTGATGAATGTCTGAATGTCTGATGAATGTCTGAATGTCTGATGAATGTCTAAATATCTGATGAATGTCTGAATGTCTAAATGTCTGATGAATGTCTGAATGTCTGATGAATGTCTAAATATCTGATGAATGTCTAAATATCTGATGAATGTCTGATGAATGTCTGAATGTCTAAATGTCTGATGAATGTCTGAATGTCTGATGAATGTCTAAATATCTGATGAATGTCTAAATATCTGATGAATGTCTAAATGTCTGATGAATGTCTGAATGTCTGATGAATGTCTGAATGTCTGATGAATGTCTAAATGTCTGATGAATGTCTGAATGTCTGATGAATGTCTGATGAATGTCTGAATGTCTAAATGTCTGATGAATGTCTGATGAATGTCTGATGAATGTCTGATGAATGTCTGATGAATGTCTGATGAATGTCTGATGAATGTCTGATGAATGTCTGATGAATGTCTGTGTCACGTTTCTTCAAAGTCAAACCCAGAAGCAGACCAGGACAAGGAGAGTAGAAAAAAGGTGAGTATTTATTTACAAGTGAATGGGTAGATATATCCAGGTGGTGTAGCGGGTAGCGGTGATGAGTTGATGGGAGTAAATAGGTGGATCCAATGGGGAAGCGGAATCTTCTGACGACCAGGCGGGAATGGGGTAAATTATCCGGGTGAGTAACTGAAGACAGAACAAACAGAGTTAAGTTCAAGGCAAGCAATACGTAACAAACAACAAAACAAATTCTATCCAACTTGAGGCTGATACTCTGGCACAACATACTGTTCATGGCTAACGATCCGGCAGGGAACGGATGTCAGGTCCGGGCTTATGAAGAGGAGAGATGATGATCAGGACCAGGTGTGCAGATAGCTGATGGGATACAGGTGCGGGTAATCAGAAACCCCAACTGGCTACATTGCCCGGCAACCAGACAGGGTGCGTTCCAGGACGCCGGAAAAACTCTCCAGGACTGAACATAGGCAAAAAACAGACTCAGGAAACGGGATTCGTGACAGTCTGATGAATGTCCGAATGTCTGAATGTCTGATGAATGTCTGATGAATGTCTGAATGTCTGATGAATGTCTGATGAATGTCTGATGAATGTCTGAATGTCTGAACGTCTAAATGTCTGATGAATGCATTCTTTCTTCATAAATCCGAGGCATCAAAGGAACGTTGTCCGTGAATCAAAACCAACATTTAGGAAGCTTTATGAAACTGAATATACACACTAAAGCCACTAAAAGCAGGCTATGAAGTCACAACAAGCCCGATTTGAAACATCGACAAGAAAAATAAAATAACCTACCCATTAAACTGGTGACCACGAAACGTTGATAAACCCCCCCCCCCAAAATAATGCATTGAAATAAACGGCATGCAATCAAAATGAATGACTTACAATCATCAAAGACGCATACAGGCTCATTTAGTTCTCTCTGGGAACAAAGAGCTGAACAGAAATCAAAGCTTTTGCTGTTTTGGAGCAGAACCGTCATCCTCGGCGTTCAAGGCAAATCGGCTGACGTGGGTCTTTCTCCACCAGTCTTGTGGAGATGTGCTTGACCTGAAGGTGCGTCTTGATATTTGAAGTTGAGTTATTCGCAGTTGAAATGCACTTATCACCGAGGCCCAGTTTGCATTTTATGATTTTTATTTTGTAATTAAAAAAAATTAAAAAGTAAATATATGCTTATTTGAAAAACGAACGTGTTATTTGAGTACTCTAAGCTGTTACTTTGTAAATGCATTACCCACAACTGATTGTGAGAGTCTCATCTTTCCATAGAAGGGTTCGGTAATAATTTGTATGCCAAACCGTTCAGATGCTACAGATGTTTAAGTGTGACTATATCGAATATTTCGGGATACTTCCTGGTCTGACTCACACCTCTGTTGCTCTACCAGATACGGAACGCCGACATCAGCAGATACAGTGGATTGACACGCAGCCCATGCAACAAAACAACAGCAGCTCTCTTCAGCTTAAACAGACAGATTTTTTTTTTAAATGGGCAATTGTTTTATTATGCTAATTGGTTTGGCGTAATGAGCAGACATCGACTTTAGTTAAAACCACTACAATGACAAGGCACGTTCTCAAATAGGGGTCTAGAAGTGCTACCCTCCTCCAGTGAAAATACCCCTACAAAATAAGATTGATCTATTTTAGATATCGGTGACCAAAAACTGGACATGTGTGTCGTTTTTAGACATGAATACCTGTTCCCTAAATGTCTCTGCAAGGTCCTGACAAAGAGGATTCCATCAAAGCATTTCCTGGAAGAAATAAAACATGGCGTGAATTCTCCACAAGTGTTGACAATTCTGTAGAAGAGGGCTAAAAGTGTTTTTGAACTTCCATGGAACTAACCTGTGTCACCTGAGAGCGGAGGAGGTGAGAGACCGCCCCTTATGAAACAAAAAAAAAAATTCACCTCCCCAGTGGCTTAAAAGGAGAGCAGACACACAGGCAGACAATATTACAAGACTTTTATTCTCTCTCACACACATTCACGGATAAAGTTTAGGCATCGAATAGTTGGTTCCTGGGCTGTAAACCTCCCAAGTAAGTAAAATCTTTCCTCTTATTGATAATGATGAAAGGAAAACATATTGTCTAAGTGTGATAACTATGGATGTGATTAAGAGTTGTGTGATGTTAAAAAAACAATTTATTCACGTCTTCTCAGAAAAACCTCAGAAACCTGCCAGACTGTTGATTTGAGAGAAATCATTAGATATGTTTCTATAATGTCAGTGATTGAAGTAATTTAAACATCCTGATGTCTATTGCAGCTTCCTGATCCATGCTCCAAAGGACAGATCTAGGATCAGCTCACCCTCGTCAAATCCAAACCAGGACCTTAATAATCCACAAAGGGGAAAACGGACCTGAGACCAGCATTTAAACCCCACGTCTTCCTGTCCAGACACTGCTCTCCATCCAGAGTTCCTCCTGTGCTCCAGCTGTCCATCCGTCTATCCATCCATTCATCCCTCCACACCCCAGCCAACCAGCCATGGGTCTGATGAGTGAAGACATGAATTGTTGCGTCTGCTTCCAACCCTACTCTCGCAGGGAGAAAATCCCTCGGGTGCTCCACTGTGAACACACCTTCTGTGGGCCGTGCTTGGAGACAATCTCCAGGCTCCAGAGTGGCCTCCTGACCGCGTGCTGCCCTCTGTGTCGCTGGATCACCTGTAGCCAGGTCAGCCTACCCTTTGCTGGTTCTCTGGTTGTCAACACTGAGATCTGGGACCAGATAGCAGACAGACAGGAGGAAGAGGAGGAGATGGAGGCGTGGATAGGAAATAACAGACAGACACAGACCTCCACACAGTACAAATGGTGAGTACTCCAGGCTAAGATGGATGGATGGATGGATAGCTGCTATGTAGATGGATTTAGAAACTTCTTGAAACCTTCCTCTGGTCTCTGTTAATGGATGTCTGTTGATGTCTGATCTTCCTCCAGTCTCTCTCTCTGTCTAACTCAATCTTCTCTCTCTCTCTCTCGCTCTCTCTCTGAATCTTGTTTTTTTTTGTCGTACTGTGATAGTTTTACTTTTGGTGTCACTTATGATGATCGTATCAGTTTTGTTATTGGGTTGATGCTCAGGATAGGAGGTATTTCAAGAGTCTGTTAAACATCACTATATTGTAATTCTCTCCCTCTTTCTGCTCTGGTCCTATCTTCTAGCTCTTCATTGGGGCATTCTGGTGTGAGGATCAAGCTACAGAGTTTCTGGAGGAGAATGAGGCACAGTGGTCAGAGAGCACTAAAAGAAGGGAAGAAATGAAGGTCTTGGTTGTGTTTTGATAGATGATGTCACCGTAGTAGTCTAGGACAGGAAGCAGCAGTTGGGATACCAAGGTCTTTCTTTTTCAGTATTTATTTGTTATATTTTATACAATATACGGTCTACAATCTTTATAATCAAAACAAATATGTCACCTTTATTTCAACATGTAGTTTTTTTGAGACCTAGTTTCTCTTTTTCAAATGAACCCTGTAATATGATTGTCCCTATATGTCTGAAGTGCATATTTTTTGTACTCAAGTGATATTTATTGCTATGATTGTAAAATAAATTAATCTGCTTTAAAATAACTGTCTTCTAGTTGTGAAATCACGCTGGTGCAATCAATTCTCTCTCTCTCCCTCTCCCTCTGGTTTGAGGAACTATTATTGTAGTAACAGCAAAATAAGCTAATGTTATTGTACCCGTAAGTGTGTTGTAATTCGCAACAATATCATAGAATTACGTTACATTCGCTGCCATGTCATTGTTATGCCACTGGGGTTAGAAAGCTTGTATCCATGGTGCGACAGCTCTTAGTGTAATTACGGTATAGGTGCGACAGCTCTCACTGTTATAACGGTATAGAGAATTCAGAGTTAAGGGTTTATAAAGGACGTCGTTTGTTCGGTAAAAAAAAAAAAAAAACAGTCAGGAACCTTCTGCGATAATTGTGCACATTTTCATAATTTTCGCCCTAATTGTTAATTTACAAAGTATACGGGACTGGACTTTTATTCTGAAGGATTACATAAATCCGTGACCCCGGACCGGAGATGCAGGAAAAACAGCTGATTCTTGAGAAGTGAAACTGAAAGGGGGAAACCTAAAGGTGATGACAGACGGTTGGTCCACAGACAGAACAATGTGCCAGATATTTCACCGGATGAATAAATGTGAAACATCTGATTGGCGTTTCCTCTCACTGTTTCCAAAATCAGAATCTCTCTCTAGTTTAAACAGACTGATTTTTATGGGGATTTTTTTCATAATGCCAATTAGATTTCCAACTGCGCGCGGACATCGACTTCAGTTAAAACCACTACAATGACAAGGCACGTTCTCAGATAGGGGTCTAGAAGTGCTACCCTCCTCCAGTGAAAATACCCCTACAAAATAAGATTGATCTATTTTAGATATCGGTGACCAAAAACTGGACATGTGTGTCGTTTTTAGACATGAATACCTGTTCCCTAAATGTCTCTGCAAGGGCCTGACAAAGAGGATTCCATCAAAGCATTTCCTGGAAGAAATAAAACATGGCGTGAATTCTCCACAAGTGTTGACAATTCTGTGTTTTTGGACTTCCATGGAACTAACCTGCGTCACCTGAGAGCGGAGGAGGTGAGAGACCGCCCCTTATGAAACAAGAAAAAAAAAAAAAGTATCTTTATTTTACTAGGCAAGTCAGTTAAGAACAAATTCTTATTTTCAATGACGGCCTGGGAACAGTGGGTTAACTGCCTGTTCAGGGGCAGAACGACAGATTTGTACCTTGTTTGAACTTGCAACCTTCCGGTTACTAGTCTAACACTCTAACCACTAGGCTACCCTCACCTTCGCAGTGGCTTAAAAGCACAGGTAGACAATGTTGCAAGGGTTCCCAAACTTTTTTGCCCTACGACCCCAAATTCTTGTGACCTCAACCATGTGAAAAAATGTGGTAATTAAATGCACTCAAATAATAATTAAATTAAATTAAATGCACTAAAATGCACTCATTCTAGCAGGATTTCTGATTGTCTTCTCAACTCAAATCAAATCCTATGTGTCACATGCGCCAAATACAACAGGTGTAGTAGACCTTCCGTTGAAATGCTTACTTACAAGCCCCTTAACAAACAATGTAGTTCAAGAAATAGAGTTAAGAAAATATTTACTAAATAAACTAAATGTGGGGCTTTGGCAGTCAATTGTAAAACATTCTAACTGTATTTCTGATTTGTCTTCTCAACTCACCATCACATACTGTTCATGTGGGGCTGTGACAGTCAATTGAAAATGAGTCTGACACAATGTGTCTTATCTCACCATCTCGTTTTCATGATGGGGTATTGTGATGTCATGATGGGGTATTGTGATGTCATGATGGGGTATTGTGATGTTATTATGGGGTATTGTGATGTCATTATGGGTTATTGTGTGTAGATTGATTTTATTTTATTTAATCAATTTTATAATAAAGCTGTAATGTAACAAAATGGAAGGGGTCTGAATACTTTCTGAATGCACTGTAGCTAACTAAACTACTATCTATGACTGAAAATAGAAGAGGTTTTACAATTCTGAGATCTGTTTTTTAAAAATCTTGATTGATTGATCATCCTTGATGCTCAAGTTACAGGCTTTCTTAAGGACAATGGGGCACAATGGATTAGTTCTGAACATCTTTGGTTGGAGGGAGAAAATGGCGAAAGCGGATGACAGGAATTTGCAAATGAGTCTGGCATCCAGCCAGGGAAGGACCCATCGAGGCCAACAAGCTATTGGCCGATAGCTTTAACATCACATGTATGTAAGACTATGGAACGTATGATTACGGAGAGGCTAACTTACTTCCTGGAGAGTAGGGGGCTAGTATCGCCACATCAGAGTGGATTCAGGAAGGGAAGGGGAACTATGGACCCAGTGCTCTGCTTAGAAGCAGAGGTCAGGAAGGCTCAGGGGAACAAGGAGACTTGTAGCTGTATTTTTCCTCATTGAGGACCATGTATGTTGCATTGATCCGGTCTGACAGGGAAGGAGTGGGGGGCTGGGCGTTCCTCATTGAGGACCATGTATGTTGCATTGATTCCGGTCTGACAGGGAAGGAGTGGGGGGCTGGGCGTTCCTCATTGAGGACCATGTATGTTGCATTGATCCGTTCTGTAATAGACTATGGCAGTACAGCGTATGATTCGGCAGCCCGGACATCATTGCAAAGGCTGGATGTTATACAGGGAGTGGGGCGTTTCAGACCTCCCCATTGGCTGAACTACAGGTGGAGATGGGGGATGTGCCATTGCAGATTAGGAGACTGCAGCTGGCAATGAATTATTGGGTCAACCTACAGGGACATGGGGTGTCTCATCCTGCGAAAGGGATTTTACAGGCATGCTGGGAACATGAGCGAAGACAGAACACGAGCTTTGGGTGGGTTGGTAATACCCAGGTGAAGGAGATGGAGCTGTGTGGAAGGGAGTTTAGTCTAACGGTAGGTATTCCTGTAAATCCACCATGGCTCCTCCCACCTCCAGTAGTAGATCTAGAAGTATTGGAGAGACTACAGAAAGATAGGGAGGGTGTTGATCCATATGATTGGTTTAAGAGACGTCTGGATACTGTGTATCAGAATTTTGTGGCCATTTACACAGATGGTTCAAAAGATCCAAGGACAAGACGTACTGGGTCAGCATCTGTAGTGCAGGAATGTGGGGTGAGAGTCAGGAAACGTATTACAGATCATATGACTGTATATACAGGGGAGCTGATGGCCATACTGTTGGCCTTGCAGTGGGTGGAGGAAGTCAAGCCAGACAGAGTAGTTATTTGCTCTGATTCATGTGCAGTGTTAATGAGTCTCCAGTCCTTTAGGTCATGTAATAGACAAGATCTGCTTTAACGAGGTGCTACAAACCCCATGGCAGGATTAAACAGATAAGATTGACTTGGGTCCCAGCTCATGTGGGGGTGGAGGGGAAGGAGGCAGTTGATGTACTGGCTAAACAAGCACTTAGTAGTGGGGATGTTGATGGACAGTGATGGTGTAGAGATGACAGGTTAATAGCCTGATATAGACAGTGATGGTGTAGAGATGACAGGCTAAATGCCTGATATAGACAGTGATGGTGTAGAGATGACAGGTTAATAGCCTGATATAGACAGTGATGGTGTAGAGATGACAGGAGCTGGTTAAAGCCTGATATAGACAGTGATGGTGTAGAAATGACAGGTTTAAAGCCTGATATAGACAGTGATGGTGTAGAAATGACAGGTTTAAAGCCTGATATAGACAGTGATGGTGTAGAGATGGCAGGAGCAGGTTAAAAGCCTGATATAGACAGTGATGGTGTAGAGATGACAAGCTAAAAGCCTGATATAGACAGTGATGGTGTAGATGTAACAGATGTGAAACGGCTAGCTCAGTTAGCGTGGGCGCTAAATAGCGTTTCAATCAGTGACGTCACTTGCTCTGAGACCTTGAAGTAGTAGTTCCCCTTGCTCTGCAAGGGCCGCGGCTTTTGTGGAGCGATGGGTAACGACGCTTCGTAGGCGTCAGTTGTTGATGTGTGCAGAAGGTCCCTGGTTCGCGCCCGGGTATGGGCGAGGGGACGGTTTAAAAATTATACTGTTACATAGAGATGACAGGTTTAAAGCCTGATATAGACAGTGATGGTGTAGAGATGGCAGGAGCAGGTTAAAAGCCTGACATAGACAGTGATGGTGTAGAGATGACAGGAGCAGGTTTAAAGCCTGATATAGACAGCGATGGTGTATAGATGACAGGTTAATAGCCTGATATGGACAGTGATGGTGTAGAGATGACAGGAGCAGGTTTAAAGCCTGATATAGACAGTGATGGTGTAGAGATGACAGGTTTAAAGCCTGATATAGACAGTGATGGTGTAGAGATGACAGGAGCAGGTTTAAAGCCTGATATAGACAGTGATGGTGTAGAGATGACAGGAGCAGGTTAATAGCCTGATATGGACAGTGATGGTGTAGAGATGACAGGTTTAAAGCCTGATATAGACAGTGATGGTGTAGAGATGACAGGTTTAAAGCCTGATATAGACAGTGATTGTGTAGAGATGACAGGAGCAGTGGAATAGAGATACTAAAGGCAGGCATTTATTTCAAGTACAGAGGAAAGTCTGGAAAGGGAGGACGGCAGGAAGGGACAGTAGAGAGGAGGCTATTTTTACAAGATTAAGGGTGGGACACAGCCAGTAGATTAAGGGTGGGACACAGACAGTAGATTAAGGGTGGGACACAGACAGTAGATTAAGGGTGGGACACAGACAGTAGATTAAGGGTGGGACACAGCCAGTAGATTAAGGGTGGGACACAGCCAGTAGATTAAGGGTGGGACACAGACAGTAGATTAAGGGTGGGACACAGCCAGTAGATTAAGGGTGGGACACAGACAGTAGATTAAGGGTGGGACACAGACAGTAGATTAAGGGTGGGACACAGACAGTAGATTAAGGGTGGGACACAGACAGTAGATTAAGGGTGGGACACAGCCAGTAGATTAAGGGTGGGACACAGCCAGTAGATTAAGGGTGGGACACAGCCAGTAGATTAAGGGTGGGACACAGCCAGTAGATTAAGGGTGGGACACAGCCAGTAGATTAAGGGTGGGACACAGCCAGTAGATTAAGGGTGGGACACAGCCAGTAGATTAAGGGTGGGGCACAGCCAGTAGATTAAGGGTGGGACACAGCCAGTAGATTAAGGGTGGGACACAGCCAGTAGATTAAGGGTGGGACACAGCCAGTAGATTAAGGGTGGGACACAGCCAGTAGATTAAGGGTGGGACACAGACAGTAGATTAAGGGTGGGACACAGACAGTAGATTAAGGGTGGGACACAGCCAGTAGATTAAGGGTGGGACACAGCCAGTAGATTAAGGGTGGGACACAGACAGTAGATTAAGGGTGGGACACGGTTGAATAAGACCTTAAATGTGATGGGAAAGCATCCAACAGGAAAGTGTGATTATTGCCAGGAAACAGAGACCCTGGAGCATGTACTGCTACAGTGTGGGCAGTATCAGAGGGAAAGAGAGAGGCTGACATCTAGTAGAAGGGCATACAGGAAATTATTTTAAAGAGAATATTGAGTAGAACGTCATTAGATATAGTCTGACATGTTTTTTCTTTTTTGAGAGCAACGGGGCTGGCAGGTAGGATTTAGTTTGTCCCGGTCTCTGGCCCACACTCCAGTACAGTAGGTGGCGGTAAATGCACCATAACGCTACATACCAACCGCCGATAAACCCTACCGCAGAAGAAGAATCCGTGACCCGGAAGTACTTAGTATTTCTGGCTTGCTTCACAGCGGTCTGCTGTTAGGTGGTCTTATGATCGGGTTTTAGGTTATAAAATAAGTGTTTTTTAATTTACTGAAATACGTTTTTATTATTTTATTGCTTTTTATTTCATTTTTATTTCAACCGAGTCGACTGTTTCCGACCGAAACCCCCACGCGATTTGTGTGTTTCTTCTTATCTACTTCTCTGTCGTTGGAAAACAATGAAATGAAGGCCTAGCGTTACTAGTTAATCGGCAAAATAGCGAACGTCAGCTAACTAAATCAGATAATCTGCTAGCCTGTGTGGGATTTCAATTGATGACTGTATTAATCATCGACATTACACTGTGAAATCAAATCAGGTATGTAGATGGTTTATGTCTCAAACACGATGTTTTCGGTAGGGTTTACATCCCGAGGGGGATATTGACGTTTCTAACTACGTTAGTTAGCTAGGCTTGAAATGGGACAAGTAGCTAAAGTTAGCCAGCTAGCTACTGTAGTTGTCTATGTCTTCAGTAATGACAATCTCGGCTAGCTCTGTTTTATTTTTCTGCGTTTGATCGATTGTATTGTTTGAGAAATGGGTAACATACAATAAAACGTCATATTGAATAGATCAGGGCTTCCCAAACTGTTTTGCTTCGTGACCCACCGATTGAGTTGTATTTTGAGTTGCGACCCACCATAAGGGTAGAGGGGTGCAAAAACAAGTAGACCAAGCAATACATCAACAATATTATCTTGGCAGCAGATTGAAACTAGCAGTTTCAAAGTTAATCTCATGCAAATCCAGACACCCTGCCATGGAACTGAAAGTAAAACGTTACCGTTTTTAAGCTAATTTCATTGCAATTTGACATGGCCAATGCTGTGTTCTTATGCTCAAACATATCAAAATCAATGGGGCCCTGATTGTCTAGCTTGTATTTTGTTGATTGTAAATGATTAAAGATTATAGGCTATTGTATAATGTACAAGGCCTTTTTACATCAAATCTATTCGGTTTTAGGTGTTTAAGTTTACACTGGAAAATGTTTTTGATACTGAAACATTATATATATATATATATACACACACACTCTTAACAAAAATATAAATGCAACACTTTCAAAGATTATACTGAGTTACAGTTCATATAAGGAAATAAGTCAATTGAAATAGATTAGGGACAAATGAATATATCTATGGATTTCACATGATTTGGAGGGCAATAGGCCCACCCACTGGGGAGCCAGGCACAGCCAATCAGAATGACTTTTTCCCCCACAAAAGTGCTTTATTACAGACATAAATACTCCTCTGAATCCCGCAGGCGATGAAGCTGGATGTGGATGCCCTGGGCTCGCATGGCTACATGTGGTCTGCGGTTGTGAGGCCGGTTGGACGTACTGCCAAATTCTCTAAAATAAAGTTGGAGACGGCTTATATTAGAGAAATGAGCATTCAATTATCTAGCAACCGCTCTGGTGGACATTCCTGCACTCAGCATGCCAATTGTGCGCTCCCTCAACTTGAGACATCTGTGGCATTGTGTTGTGACACAACTGCACATTTTATAGTAGACTGTTATTGTCCCCAGCACAAGGTGCACCTGTGTAATCATGCTGTTGAATCCACTTCTTGATATGACACAACCGTCAGGGGGATGGATTATTTTAGTAAAAGAGAAATGCACACAAACAGGAATGTAAACACATTTGTGCACAACATTTGAGAAAAAATAAGCTTTTTGTTATCATGGAACATTTTATTAGATTTTGTATTTCAGCTCATGAGACATGTTGTGTTTTATATTTTTGTTCTCTGTGTATTTGTGTATATATATTTATTATTTTGTCAATGTCATCCCACCGCTTGGGAACCACTGCAATAGATTACGCCTGGAGGTGAAATGTGGATGTTCACCAGAGTGGCACAACATTTTGATAGTTATCTAGCTAGGCCTTTGTCTCAGGAGAGTCCACTGTTTTGGCCTTAACATTGCAATGGTCAACCTAGATGGAAAAACAGTTCAGATGGTGAAGCTCCTTCTCTTTTCCTTTTTTTTTTGGTATCATACATGGCTAGTATAACATGTATAATGTTGATAAGTGCAGTTGTCTTGAGCACACTAGCTAGATAGCTGTTTGTGAACAACGTTGTTGTCAACAACTTGACAGTCAGACACTAGATAAGGGCTGTGGCCCACTGTATTTTTATTTTGCAAGTCAGTTAAGAACAAATTGTTATTTACAATGACGGCCTAGCAGAAGGCAAAAGGCCTCATGCGGAGACGGGTGCTTGGGATTAAACATGTAAAACAACTAAATGACTAAAAACACATCACGACAAGAGACTACACTACACTACATAAAGAGACAACACTACACTACATAAAGAGACAACACTACACTACATAAAGAGACAACACTACACTACATAAAGAGACAACACTACACTACATAAAGAGACAACACTACACTACATAGAGACAACACTACACTACATGAAGAGACAACACTACACTACATAAAGAGACAACACTACATAAAGAGACAACACTACATAAAGAGACAACACCACTACATAAAGAGACAACACTACACTACATAAAGAGACAACACAACACTACATAAAGAGACAACACAACACTACATAGAGACAACACTACATAAAGAGACAACACAACACTACATAAAGAGACAACACTACATAAAGAGACAACACCACTACATAAAGAGACAACACTACACTACATAAAGAGACAACACAACACTACATAAAGAGACAACACTACACTACATAAAGAGACAACACAACACTACATAAAGAGACAACACTACACTACATAAAGAGACAACACTACACTACATAAAGAGACAACACTACACTACATAAAGAGACAACACTACACTACATAAAGAGACAACACTACATAGAGACAACACAACACTACATAAAGAGACAACACTACATAAAGAGACAACACCACTACACTACACTACATAAAGAGACAACACAACACTACATAGAGACAACACAACACTACATAAAGAGACAACACAACACTACATAAAGAGACAACACTACATAAAGAGACAACACCACTACATAAAGAGACAACACTACACTACATAAAGAGACAACACAACACTACATAAAGAGACAACACTACACTACATAAAGAGACAACACAACACTACATAAAGAGACAACACAACACTACATAAAGAGACAACACTACATAAAGAGACAACACAACACTACATAAAGAGACAACACTACATCAAGAGACAACACTACATAGAGACAACACAACACTACATAAAGAGACAACACAACACTACATAAAGAGACAACACTACACTACATAAAGAGACAACACTACATAAAGAGACAACACTACATAAAGAGACAACACAACACTACATAAAGAGACAACACTACACTACATAAAGAGACAACACTACATAAAGAGACAACACAACACTACATAAAGAGACAACACTACATAAAGAGACAACACTACATAAAGAGACAACACAACACTACATAAAGAGACAACACTACATAAAGAGACAACACTACATAAAGAGACAACACTACATAAAGAGACAACACTACATAAAGAGACAACACTACATAAAGAGAGAACACAACACTACATAAAGAGACAACACTACATAAAGAGACAACACTACATTACATAAAGAGACAACACTACACTACATAGAGACAACACTACACTACATAAAGAGACAACACTACACTACATAAAGAGACAACACTACACTACATAAAGAGACAACACTACATCAAGAGACAACACTACATAGAGACAACACAACACTACATAAAGAGACAACACAACACTACATAAAGAGACAACACAACACTACATAAAGAGACAACACTACACTACATAAAGAGACAACACTACATAGACAACACTACCTAAAGAGACAAGACTACATAAAGAGACAACACTACATAAAGAGACAACACTACATAAAGAGACAACACTACATAAAGAGACAACACTACATAAAGAGACAACACTACATAAAGAGACAACACTACATAAAGAGACAACACTACACTACATAAAGAGACAACACTACACTACATAAAGAGACAACACTACACTACATAAAGAGACAACACAACACTACATAAAGAGACAACACTACACTACATAAAGAGACAACACTACATAAAGAGACAACACTACATAAAGAGACAACACAACACTACATAAAGAGAGAACACAACACTACATAGAGACAACACAACACTACATAAAGAGACGACACTACATAAAGAGACAACACCACTACATGAAGAGAGAACACAACACCACATAAAGAGACAACACTACACTACATGAAGAGACAACACTACATAAAGAGACAACACAACACTACATAAAGAGACAACACTACATAAAGAGACAACACCACACTACATAAAGAGAGAACACAACACTACATAGAGACAACACAACACTACATAAAGAGACGACACTACATAAAGAGACAACACCACTACATGAAGAGAGAACACAACACCACATAAAGAGACAACACTACACTACATAAAGAGACAACACTACACTACATAAAGAGACAACACTACCTAAAGAGACAACACTACATAAAGAGACAACACTACATAAAGAGACAACACTACATAAAGAGACAACACTACATAAAGAGACAACACTACATAAAGAGACAACACTACATAAAGAGACAACACTACACTACATAAAGAGACAACACTACACTACATAAAGAGACAACACTACACTACATAAAGAGACAACACAACACTACATAAAGAGACAACACTACACTACATAAAGAGACAACACTACATAAAGAGACAACACTACATAAAGAGACAACACAACACTACATAAAGAGAGAACACAACACTACATAGAGACAACACAACACTACATAAAGAGACGACACTACATAAAGAGACAACACCACTACATGAAGAGAGAACACAACACCACATAAAGAGACAACACTACACTACATGAAGAGACAACACTACATAAAGAGACAACACAACACTACATAAAGAGACAACACTACATAAAGAGACAACACCACACTACATAAAGAGAGAACACAACACTACATAAAGAGACAACACTACATAAAGAGACAACACAACACTACATAAAGAGACAACACAACACTACATGAAGAGACAACACTACATGAAGAGACAACACTACATAAAGAGACAACACTACATAAAGAGAGACAACACTACATAAAGAGACAACACAACACTACATAAAGAGAGACAACACTACACTACATAGAGACAACACAACACTACATAAAGAGACAACACAACACTACATAAAGAGACAACACAACACTACATAAAGAGACAACACAACACTACATAAAGAGACAACACTACATAAAGAGACAACACAACACAACACTACATAAAGAGACAACACTACATAAAGAGACAACACTACATAAAGAGACAACACTACATTAAGAGACAACACAACACTACATAAAGAGACAACACTACATAAAGAGACAACACTACATAAAGAGACAACACTACATAAAGAGACAACACTACATAAAGAGACAACACTACATAAAGAGACAACACTACATAAAGAGACAACACTACATAAAGAGACAACACAACACTACATAAAGAGACAACACTACATAAAGAGACAACACTACATAAAGAGACAACACTACATAAAGAGACAACACTACACTACATAAAGAGACAACACTACACTACAGAAAGAGACAACACTACCTAAAGAGACAACACTACATAAAGAGACAACACTACATAAAGAGACAACACTACCTAAAGAGACAACACTACATAAAGAGACAACACTACATAAAGAGACAACACTACACTACATAAAGAGACAACACTACACTACATAAAGAGACTACACTACATAAAGAGACAACACTACACTACATAAAGAGACTACACTACATAAAGAGACAACACCACTACATAAAGAGACAACACTACACTACATAAAGAGACAACACTACATAAAGAGACAACACAACACAACACTACATAAAGAGACAACACTACATAAAGAGACAACACTACATAAAGAGACAACACTACATAAAGAGACAACACTACATAAAGAGACAACACAACACAACACTACATAAAGAGACAACACTACATAAAGAGACAACACTACATAAAGAGACAACACTACATAAAGAGACAACACAACACAACACTACATAAAGAGACAACACTACATAAAGAGACAACACTACATAAAGAGACAACACTACATAAAGAGACAACACTACACTACATAAAGAGACAACACTACACTACATAAAGAGACAACACTACCTAAAGAGACAACACTACATAAAGAGACAACACTACCTAAAGAGACAACACTACATAAAGAGACAACACTACATAAAGAGACAACACTACACTACATAAAGAGACAACACTACACTACATAAAGAGACTACACTACATAAAGAGACAACACTACACTACATAAAGAGACTACACTACATAAAGAGACAACACCACTACATAAAGAGACAACACTACACTACATAAAGAGACAACACTACACTACATAAAGAGACAACGCTACATAAAGAGACAACACTACATAAAGAGACAACACTACATAAAGAGACAACACCACTACATAAAGAGACAACACCACTCCATAAAGAGACAACACTACACTACATAAAGAGACAACACTACACTACATAAAGAGACAACACTACACTACATAAAGAGACAACACTACACTACATAAAGAGACAACACTACACTACATAAAGAGACAACACTACACTACATAAAGAGACAACACTACACTACATAAAGAGACAACACTACACTACATAAAGAGACAACACTACACTACATAAAGAGACAACACTACACTACATAAAGAGACAACACAACACTACATAAAGAGACAACACTACACTACATAAAGAGACAACACTACATAAAGAGACAACACTACATAAAGAGACAACACAACACTACATAAAGAGAGAACACAACACTACATAGAGACAACACAACACTACATAAAGAGACGACACTACATAAAGAGACAACACCACTACATGAAGAGAGAACACAACACCACATAAAGAGACAACACTACACTACATGAAGAGACAACACTACATAAAGAGACAACACAACACTACATAAAGAGACAACACTACATAAAGAGACAACACCACACTACATAAAGAGAGAACACAACACTACATAAAGAGACAACACTACATAAAGAGACAACACAACACTACATAAAGAGACAACACAACACTACATGAAGAGACAACACTACATAAAGAGACAACACTACATAAAGAGAGACAACACTACATAAAGAGACAACACAACACTACATAAAGAGAGACAACACTACATAAAGAGAGACAACACTACATAAAGAGACAACACTACATAAAGAGACAACACTACATAAAGAGACAACACAACACAACACTACATAAAGAGACAACACTACATAAAGAGACAACACTACATTAAGAGACAACACAACACTACATAAAGAGACAACACTACATAAAGAGACAACACTACATAAAGAGACAACACTACATAAAGAGACAACACTACATAAAGAGACAACACAACACTACATAAAGAGACAACACTACATAAAGAGACAACACTACATAAAGAGACAACACTACACTACATAAAGAGACAACACTACACTACATAAAGAGACAACACTACCTAAAGAGACAACACTACATAAAGAGACAACACTACCTAAAGAGACAACACTACCTAAAGAGACAACACTACCTAAAGAGACAACACTACATAAAGAGACAACACTACATAAAGAGACAACACTACATAAAGAGACAACACTACATAAAGAGACAACACAACACTACATAAAGAGACAACACTACATAAAGAGACAACACAACACTACATAAAGAGACAACACAACACTACATAAAGAGACAACACAACACTACATAAAGAGACAACACAACACTACATAAAGAGACAACACAACACTACATAAAGAGACAACACTACATAAAGAGACAACACTACATAAAGAGACAACACTACATAAAGAGACAACACAACACTACATAAAGAGACAACACAACACTACATAAAGAGACAACACTACATAAAGAGACAACACTACATAAAGAGACAACACAACACAACACTACATAAAGAGACAACACTACATAAAGAGAGAGACCTAAGACAACAACATAGCATGTAACACAGCATGGTTGCAACACATGACAACACAGCATGGCAACATGACAACACAGCATGGCAACATGACAACACAGCATGGTAGCAACACAACATGACAACACAGCATGGTAGCAACACATGACAACACAGCATGGCAACATGACAACACAGCATGGTAGCAACACAACATGACAACACAGCATGGTAGCAACACATGACAACACAGCATGGCAACATGACAACACAGCATGACAACATGACAACACAGCATGGTAGCAACACATGACAACACAGCATGGCAACATGACAACACAGCATGGCAACACAACATGACAACACAGCATGGTAGCAACACAACATGACAACACAGCATGGTACAAGCATTATTGGGCACAGACAACAGCAGGAAGGTAGAGACAACAATACATCACGCAAAGCAGCCACAACTGTCAGTAAGAGTGTCTATGATTGAGTCTTTGAATTAAGAGATGGAGATAAAACTGTCCAGTTTTGTGCTCCAGGAGAGCTAGCTAACTTCCTTGCAGGGTTTTGTTACAGCCCATTTAGTGCACTACATTCGATCATTTGGGACGTGGGTTTCTCCTCGACACAGTTCAAATCTAATTTTATTTGTCACACGTGCCGAATACAACCGTACCGTGAAATGCTTACTTACAAGCCCTTAACCCACAATGCAGTTAGAATCATCATGACTAGCTTTAACCAACTCTCCAAATACTTCTATAGTGCAGTCAGGCAATGGAAGAAGAGATGCATGCTAGCAGCCTAGGTGAGAGGAGATGCATGCTAGCAGCCTAGGTGAGAGGAGATGCATGCTAGCAGCCTAGGTGAGAGGAGATGCATGCTAGCAGCCTAGGTGAGAGGAGATGCATGCTAGCAGCCTAGGTGAGAGGAGATGCATGCTAGCAGCCTAGGTGAGATGAGATGCATGCTAGCAGCCTAGGTGAGATGAGATGCATGCTAGCAGCCTAGGTGAGAGGAGATGCATGCTAGCAGCCTAGGTGAGATGAGATGCATGTTAGCAGCCTAGGTGAGAGGAGATGCATGCTAGCAGCCTAGGTGAGAGGAGATGCATGCTAGCAGCCTAGGTGAGAGGAGATGAGATGCATGCTAGCAGCCTAGGTGAGAGGAGATGAGATGCATGCTAGCAGCCTAGGTGAGAGGAGATGCATGCTAGCAGCCTAGGTGAGATGAGATGCATGCTAGCAGCCTAGGTGAGAGGAGATGAGATGCATGCTAGCAGCCTAGGTGAGATGAGATGCATGCTAGCAGCCTAGGTGAGAGGAGATGCATGCTAGCAGCCTAGGTGAGATGAGATGCATGCTAGCAGCCTAGGTGAGAGGAGATGAGATGCATGCTAGCAGCCTAGGTGAGATGAGATGCATGTTAGCAGCCTAGGTGAGAGGAGATGCATGTTAGCAGCCTAGGTGAGAGGAGATGCATGCTAGCAGCCTAGGTGAGAGGAGATGGGATGCATGCTAGCAGCCTAGGTGAGAGGAGATGAGATGCATGCTAGCAGCCTAGGTGAGATGAGATGCATGCTAGCAGCCTAGGTGAGAGGAGATGAGATGCATGCTAGCAGCCTAGGTGAGAGGAGATGCATGCTAGCAGCCTAGGTGAGAGGAGATGCATGCTAGCAGCCTAGGTGAGATGAGATGCATGCTAGCAGCCTAGGTGAGAGGAGATGAGATGCATGCTAGCAGCCTAGGTGAGATGAGATGCATGCTAGCAGCCTAGGTGAGAGGAGATGCATGCTAGCAGCCTAGGTGAGATGAGATGCATGCTAGCAGCCTAGGTGAGAGGAGATGAGATGCATGCTAGCAGCCTAGGTGAGATGAGATGCATGCTAGCAGCCTAGGTGAGATGAGATGCATGTTAGCAGCCTAGGTGAGAGGAGATGAGATGCATGCTAGCAGCCTAGGTGAGAGGAGATGAGATGCATGCTAGCAGCCTAGGTGAGAGGAGATGCATGCTAGCAGCCTAGGTGAGATGAGATGCATGCTAGCAGCCTAGGTGAGATGAGATGCATGCTAGCAGCCTAGGTGAGAGGAGATGGGATGCATGCTAGCAGCCTAGGTGAGAGTGTCTCAGAGTAAGAGTGCTGATCTAGGATCAGTTTTCTCTTTAAGATTGTCATGAATGGACAGGAGAGATCTGGGGCCGTATCCACAAAGCATTTCAAAGTAAGAGTGCTGGATCTAGGATCAGTTTTGCCCTTTTATTTCATAATGACAGATCCCAGATCAGTACTCTTACTCTGAAATGCTTTGTGTATACGGGCCCAGGCCCCCAGGTCTTTCGTGTCCATGTAATCTTTATCGAAAATAGAAAACGCACCCTAGTTCAGTATTCCTGTTCCCGAGATGCTTCATAAACACAGGCTCAGGAGTCAGTTTTTGGCTGATAGGAGAGGAATTTAGCAGACAGATAAAATGGACACAACACACATTCACAGTATGTATTTCTTGCTAAATGAGCATTCTGTAACATGCAATGTGTTTTTTTGTTGCTATAAGACCTTTGATCAAGGCACGATGACGTGTTAAATGTTGTATATGGATCTCTTCTTTTCTCTCCTTCCCTCTCCCCTCCTCTCCCCTCTCCTTCCCTCTCCCCTCCTCTCCTTCCCTCTCCCCTCTCCTTCCCTCTCCCCTCCTCTCCTTCCCTCTCCCCTCCTCTCCTTCCCTCTCCCCTCCTCTCCTCAGGTATGTCGTCCCAGCTCCAGGTGTTCTCTGCTCCCTCCAGCTCTTCCAGCGCATTTTGTCGTGTCAAGAAGATGAAGGTGGAGAACTGTGTTTGGGACGCTTCCTCTGACTGCCCATACGGTTCCGTGGGGGGGCAGCAGGGAGTAGGCGGTTACTCCTTCACCCCTGCACTAGGCATGGCGGTGCCCCCCTTCGCCCCCTCTGCGTTAGTGTTCCCTCCCGCCCCAGGCTCCCGTGGCCAGGTGGTGGTCAGGCCAGCGGACAGCACGGGCAACCTCCCCCGGGGTTCCAGTCGCCGCCTCAACGACCAGTACACGCACCCCTCACACACAAACTCTGAGACGGCCAGCATGGGGAACGGGATGCGACGACAGGGCCAGAAGAGGAAGAATGACGAGGTCGTCAAAGGGAGCGGGAGCGGCTGTGGGAGTGTTCAGATCTTAGAGGAGCTCTCTGCCCCTCCTCCCGTCTTCTCTACGCGTACGGGAGGAGGAGGAGGAGGAGGGGGTACGGGCCAGTCCATCCCCCACTCGGCCACCACCACCAAGAGCTCCAGCTCCAGTGGAGAAGGGGACTACCAGCTGGTGCAACATGAGATTCTGTGTTCGGTCTCCTGTAGTTATGAGGTGCTGGAGTTCCTGGGGAGAGGGACCTTCGGTCAGGTGACCAAGTGTTGGAAGAGGGGAACCAATGATATCGTGGCCATCAAGATCCTCAAGAACCACCCCTCGTACGCACGACAGGGTCAGATCGAGGTGAGTCATTTTATTTGATTTGGTTCATTCATGTTTGTCGCCCTTCAAGACGTGGTACTGCTTTGTCAGTCTGTTACGCTTGGTTGATTTTAATTGGTGATGTGTATTAGCCTGGATTCCAGACCGATGTGTATTAGCCTGGATTCCAGACCGATGTGTATTAGCCTGGATTCCAGACCGATGTGTATTAGCCTGGATTCCAGACCGATGTGATCCGTTTCACCTTCATGGTTTTGTGACGTGAGAGCATATCAGCTCGGATACCTGGCTAGACGTTTATTGCCTTTCAAGAGGAAATGTCCCATAGCCCTTAGAGCGACCGCCCCTAAAAAAAGCAACCAATTTCAACCAATCCCCTTGAAAACAGCCTGTGTCGCATCGATATGAATCAGACACGGAAAGTGTAAATTGGATCATTGGATCAAATTGGATCAAAGTCAGTCTCGTCTAAAACAGAGTTTGGAACCTGAGTGTGTCACAACTAATACATGGTCATCTCTAGAAACTAGGTACCACTGAGGATTTTCTACACGGGACAACTTGCTAAATCGGTTTATAACATTGTTATATAAAGGGGGATCATATTCAATATAACTCACACGTTGGTGTTTAAGCCTTTCTCCTGGTTGGCGTCTTGTCGGATTTGTCCAGATTCGTGTGACATCAAACATTTACTTCTCTGTCCTTGCATCTAATCAGTCAGTTAAATTAGCCATAGATCCAGGATTCTTACAAGGTTCAATCTGTCAGATAATTATTTTTTGTGTTGTTTTTTTGTATAGAGGTCTCAGTAACAGTTAGTAACAGTGTCTCCTTCGTGTCAACGGGGTGAAAACTGTTTTAAATAAATCCAAAATAATGTATTGCATTACGAAATTGAACGTCTCTAACCGACCTAACCGCGATACTTAAAACCTAAATCGATACTGTCATTAGGGCGGCGCACAATTGGCCCAGCGTAGTCCGGGTTTGGCCGTCATTGTAAAATAATAATTTCCTAGTTAAATAAAGGTTAAATGAAGTAGAATATTTCTAATTATGCTGATATTTTCACACATCATCTGATCCAGGAAGGAATTTTCTGACTGACAGTCAAGTGAAGAACAGCTGTTGGGATAGCGCGTGCGAGGCAACCACAGCCCAAGTGTTGGGGGAAAAAAATGTGTTTGCGAGGAATGTCCAGAATACTTCGGTGTATCCTTCGTTATGCCGGTGAAAACAGTTATGCCTGGATCCCATGTTGGATCTAATATCCCTAACGAATTGATGTTGTCAAACTTACTCAGAATGCTGCATACCGCTTGGTGTTCAACGTTCACACGTTCTTCCAGAGCAGGGGCCCCCATCGATTACGGATTACCAAAAGAAAGCCAGCCACGTCGCGGACTCCAACGCCGCACTGCCGAACGAGCTGAACATCATTTTCGAGCACAGTGACGATTTTGAGCGGCCGAGGAAAATCCCCCGGTGGCAAAGAGGGATAGGTACTTACGGTCTCCACAGAGGACGTGTGTAAGTCATTCAAACAAGTTAACCCTCGCAGTGCTGCCGACCGAGACTGCATCCAAAGCCACGCCCTCAGTGTATGTTCAAACCAGCTGGGTGTTGTGTTTTCTGGAATTTTCAATCTCCCTCGAGCACAGAACACCATCCACACCTGCTTCAAGATGTCCGCTATCATCCCCGTTCCCAAAAAAGGGAAAGTAACCGAACTGAATGACAACTGACCAGTAGAACTCATTTCCTTCATCATGAAGTGATTCAAAGTCCACATAACCACCTCCCTCCCCGACACACTCGACTCTTTCCAATTTGGCTGCCGGCCCTTGACAGATCCAAGGATGACACAATCGCTATTGCACTGCACATTGCCTTCACGCACCTGGACAAAAGGAAAGCATATGCGAGGGTGCTGTTCCATCGACTACAGCTCAACCTTCAATACCATAGTGCCCTCTAAGCTCACCACAAAACTAACGGCCAAGGGAGTGAACTCCTCCCTGGACATCCTGCCGAGACGCCCTCAAGTGGAGGAGGTAGGCCACATTACCTCCTCCACAATGATCCTCAACTCAGGGGGGCCCCACAAGGGTACGTCCTCGGTCCCCTCCTGTACTCCCTGTATACCCACGACTGCGTGGCCTCGCACAGTTCCAACTCCATTAAGTTCGCTTACAAGACGACCGTAGTAGGCCTGATTACCAACAACAATGAAACGGTCTACAGGGAGGAGGTAGGCACTCTGACGGCATGGTGCCAGGTAAACAACCTCTCCCTCAAAGTCAGAAAAACAAAGGAGCTGATTGCGCACTTCAGGACAAACCAGGCTGGGCATGCCCCCATTCTCATCAACCGGGCTGCCGTGGAGACGACCAAAAACTTAAGTTCTTCTGCGTACACATTTCCGAATGAGCGGTACTGGTCAAACCACATGGACACCGTGGTGCAGGCACAACAGCAACTCTTCAACTTAGGATACTGAAGAAATTCGTCATGTCCCTGAGGCTCCTCAGTGTCCTCCTCAGTGTCCATCGAGAGCATACTATCAGGGTGCAACACCGCCTGGTACGGCACCGCCGCAGACCGCAAGGTGCTGGTACGCTCACTGCCTGGCCTCCAGGACACATCAGGGACCCGAGTCATGGCCTGTTCTCCCCGCTTCCATCACTCAGACGTAGCAGCATCATGGCAAAAACTGTCAGACTTAATTTTTTTTTATTTAACCTTTATTTATCTAGCAAATTCACATTTACAATGACGGCCTAAGAGCACAGGGTTAACTGCCTTGTTCAGGGGCAGAACGACAGATTTTTACCTTGTCAGCTCGGGGATTTGATCTAGCAAACTTTTGGTTACTGGCCCAACGCTCTAACCACTAGGCTACCTGCTGGCTGATAGTTTTTACCCCCAGACCATCAGGCTGCTGAATAGCCACCACAGCAAGTGGAACTGCTCCTCCTTACTTTCAGGCTATGCTCAAACCCTTCACCACACCCTGAGCCCTCCTTCCTGCCACCTCGGGTCTCTTGTCCAAGCTTTTTCCCCTTTACTAGCTATGACTTTGCTGATAGCTTTTTTTTTTATTGAGGGGAAGTGTACTTACTTATGACTGACTGACTGATATGTGTTTGTCCTACTATCATTTGCTTGGCCTAAAAAAAAACGTGTTGTTCTTAGTGTTGTTCTTAAAGGGGTTCTATGTTAAGCCCTGTATGTTGTTTTACTATAATATTATATAATGTATTATAAGATTTGCAAATCTGGAGCTGGTTAACAATCCACTCAACAGTGCAGCGTTAACAGCCCAACAAACAGAGTTGGGTCTCAGCCTTTATAGGAAAATACAACCTGTGTGTGTGTCTCTGTGGACTGTGTGTGTGTCTGTGTGTGTCTGTGTGTGTCTCTGTGGACTGTGAGTGTGTCTCTGTGTGTCTGTGTGGACTGTGTGTGTGTCTCTGTGTGTCTGTGTGGACTGTGTGTGTGTCTGTGTGTGTCTCTGTGGACTGTGAGTGTGTGTGTGTGTGTGTGTGTGTCTGTGTGTGTCTGTGTGTGTCTGTGTGTGTCTCTGTGGACTGTAACTGTGTGAGTGAGTGAGTGTGTGAGTGTGTGAGTGTGTGAGTGTGTGAGTGTGTGAGTGTGTGAGTGTGTGAGTGAGTGAGTGAGTGAGTGTGTGAGTGAGTGAGTGAGTGTGTGAGTGAGTGAGTGAGTGTGTGAGTGAGTGAGTGTCTGTGTGTGTCTCTGTGGACTGTAACTGTGAGTGAGTGAGTGAGTGAGTGAGTGAGTGTGTGTCTGTGTGTGTCTTTGTGGACTGTAACTGTGAGTGAGTGAGTGAGTGTGTGTGTGATAACTGCTGCTCAAGCTGACCTCTGTTCTCTTCATATCTCCACACTGAAAGATAGGAAAAGAACAGGGTGGACCAAAAAAAAACCGTGGTCAGTCAGTCTGAGGCTCTTTGTCTTTGGCCGCGTGACCCAAGTTACTCAGAAACAACGAGAGGAAAAACACTGGCTTCTTGATAGATGCGAGAAAACAGACCGTCTCAAGGCTTAAAAATCCTTCTTTTAACATGTCTCCCTCCCCTTCATCTACATTGATCTGGTAGTGAATTTAACAAGTGACATCAACAAGGGATCATAGCTGTCGCCCGGTCAGTCTGTCATGGAAAGGTGTTCCTAATGTTTTACATTCTCTGTGTATATATATATATCCCTAGGCCTGTTGTCGTTGTATGGGTTGGAATTATGGGCCAAATGAAGATTGGGGTTTGGATTAAAATTGTTAACAAAATCATGCCCCCTTTTGGCCAAGCTCCACGTGCAAATTGCCCCCCGGTCTGCCTGCTTCCATTCATTGAATGGGCCCCCCCCTCCTCCCAACACGTTCAACGGAAGGCAGATCGTGACCATGCCTCCACAGTCAAAGTTATGTGGTTTGCATGTCCTGCCGGAGGATCCTGGCTATGCGGAACAGGTGGATGGCGCTCGTCTGGTGGTGGTGAGTATAACCAGAGATAATGACCTCCCTGGTATGACTTAGTTAACGACGTTTGATAATGTTATTGCTGGTTATGTTGGTAGCTATCTTTAAAACATTATATCTTTTTTTATAGATAAAACGGGGGCAGGCTTAGCTGACATTTTAGCTAACGTAAGTCTTAACTAGCTAGCCAGCTGTCTCATGACAATGTTAGTTAAATCGTGCTCCTACCAGTTTGTGTATTGTCTAGATACTGCTGGTGATTTAATGTTGTTATTTGATCATGCTAGCGAGTTGCAAGCTAGTTACAGGTTAGGTAGCTAGCTAGCTAGCTAACGTTAGCATGCAAGTCCGATTTGCAAGTTAGTTTGTGGCTCATACAAGTGTATATTGCCTTAAGGCAAAACTTAATAATGGGTGCAACTCTGGTCGTAACAACCTCACCACGGAGTCGGATTTATACAGTGAATTTGGAGCATCAAACCGCAAATTCGTCAGCCACCTGACTCTAGTCCCATCTGAGGCTACAGGCAGCCAGTCTACATCTGTAAACGCATGCAATTAGGATTTACCACAGACACAAAGTCAAAATTGGCTATAATGTAACAAATCATGAAAAACGAATTAATTTATTTTGTTGCTTTTTCGGGTTTTGATTTGAGGTTAGGCATAAGGTTAGCATTGTGGTTAGGTTATGAAATCACATTTTAAGAATGTTTAGAAATGGTTGGGGTTTGTGGCTGTGGTAACTAGTGACGATTTAGAAATGTCTTTACTGAGGTTACTGCCCTGATGACAGACCAAGGTTAGTTCCTCAAATACAACCAGTCAGAGTCATTTTGGTTGTGAAGTACATTATCAAAAAATCTTTGTCCTTTTCTAAATGCAATTTAACCACGTGTCTATTGTATCACCCTGTCACAGGCCCTCCGTGTCAACACCACCACATTGTGTACGAGGATCGCCTGCTGCAGTTGTTCGAGACGGATCCAGTTTGCAGCCCAACATGCAACAGGGAGGAGACCAGAAAAGGGGACCCGCAGCATCACGCAGACATACCCTCTCTGTACATGACCTGGACTCGAGTCACATGACCTGGACTCGAGTCACATGACCTGGACTCGAGTCACATGACCTGGACTCGAGTCACATGACCTGGACTCGAGTCACATGACCTGGACTCGAGTCACATGACCTGGACTCGAGTCACATGACCTGGACTCGAGTCACAAATTTGATGACTTAAAACTAGAGACGGATTACTTGAAATTATCTGACCAGGTTTTTGTAATGTTTTGTTACTTGTTGTGTTGCACAGAGTCTACGTAGTTACTCCAAGCAGCTGGAGACAGTAGCTGCAGCTATGCGCTTGCAAAAAAAGTACAACTAACTGGTTAGTGAAACGCACATTCAGCCCTCTGATTGGACCAGCAGACTGTCAATCAACACATTTCGGATGAGCTAGCCTAGTGAGAAGGGTTTTTGGGGCCGTCGGTGTGAAACGGAATGGGATTTATTTTATATGCTGTACATATTTTAATAGGCTATTAGCCTACCACTTGTATTTTCTATTTATACCTTTGCATATTCAATCTGGTAACTAACATAGACCCTACGGCATTGCGGCAGGGTAGCGGCAGGGTAGCCTAGTGGTTAGACTAGTAACTGGAAGGTTGCAAGTTCAAACCCCCGAGCTGACAAGGTACAAATCTGTCGTTCTTCCCCTGAACAGGCAGTTAACCCACTGTTCCTAGGCCGTCATTGAAAATAAGAATTTGTTCTTAATTAACTGACTTGCCTAGTTAAATAAAGGTAAAATAAAATTGCACCAAATTCTTGTTTCAAAAAAACATCTCTGTGCTTCAGAACCAAAAAGCTCCGCGCCTTGAATGTTGACCAATGACAATTCATCAACATTGGCGCACATATCGACATTAGTGACCAGAAAGCGCTTGTTTTAATATCCTCCGGTTTTGTCTGGCATAAAAAAGT